>NC_061113.1:17365748-17410774 GCF_002878395.1 Capsicum annuum | reverse complement strand
TCACTCAAGCACGAAAAAAAATCAACAATCAGTATATCAGTTCACATACTTGAAGAAAAACCTAGTCTCTTACTTAGCAAGTAGTAGACTTTGTGTAGTAGGTAGGTTATTTGAGTTGTAATGAGTTATTGTTCTAGTATCAGTGATCTGTAAACTGAGTTAGGAATTGTGTCTTCAAGTTTGGGAACTCGAAGACTTGGGAACACTTATCTTGGGAAGATTTGTGTTTTTGTAGTGATAGGAGTTAGAAGTGTTAATTCCTAGTTTATAAGAAATCTTGTAATTCTGTTGATTGTTGAGGCTCAAGTATTATAGTGAAGTTGGGGTTAAATCCTGTAGAAGTACTGGTCGTGGTTTTTTACACCTTTCTTGAGCCGGGTGTTTTTCACGTAAAACACTGTGTTCAGTATTTACTTCTATGAGCCATGTTTACTTACTTGTTCCATAGATAGAAAATTAGTAGGGCTCGTACTCTAACAATTTCATGAATTGTTGGAAAAAGAAACATAACAAGTAGACTTTGTTGTTATGGGAGAAAATATGTCAACCCACAACATCAGGAAGTCTAAATATCCTTGACATTAAAGCATGGAACAAAACAGCTATTAGAAAACTATTTTGGAATTTGTTTACAACAAGAAGTACAAGTTGTGGGTTAAATGGAGACACTGCTAATATGGATCAAGGGGAATTTTTTACTGACAAAGTTTCTAGGAAGGCTTCATGGATAATTATGTGAGGATTTTAAAGGAATCAAAGTATTTCATTGAAGCAAGATATGCATAAACTGATATTCACTGTATGCAGTAGTTTAATACAAGAAGCTACGAGGTGATTTCCCAAAAGTGAAGTGGGGGAGGTTGGTTTGTGATAACATTGGCCTATCTGAATGGATATTTGACCTTAGAATTATAGAGCGTGGCCATTTTTATACAAGAAACTACTAGCACACAGTGTGCCCTTTGTGCAATCAAGCTGACGAGAGTCACTCTCATTTATTTTTCTGGTAGAAACTACTCACCTCATAGGGGATTACTTGAAGTCCACGATCCTGGGATGTAGAAGTAGAATGATCTTTTAGATATGATAAAGGAAATATTAGGTTCAATGTATATGAAAAGTGTGAATGGAAAATAGAGGGAACCAAGTGGAAGGAAAAAATAGAGAAGAAAAACACTAAAATGGAAAGTGTGCTCTAAAATGGCAAGTCTAATAATTCTCCCACATTGGTGGGAGAATATGACTTTCAAGTGATTATATTAAGAAACACTTATTCCACTTGGTAAGTGAGGCAAGAAATAAGAGATGCCTCATGCCGTCATAGTTGTCGCTCGGCTCGACTTTGGATTTAGATCGATGAGATCTATCTTTTTGGACAAAATTTATTTGACAGAAATTTAATCCGAAAGGAAAATAAAAATGCAGTAAATTTTTTTTGTGTTTTGATCCTCCAGTTATATGCATGCATGCGGTGTTTCGAACTGATGCTTCAGAAGGATGCACTGTTTGAAACTGATGCTTCGGAAGGATGCAATCCTTCAACGAAATGACACACTGATTCATGAAATGGTTTGCCTGTTCGGAAAAGATGCAATCTTTGGACAAACAGATATGATTTTTCAGGAAAGGTCACACCTCTTAAGTGAACCATTGCCACATTTCAGAAGAGACATATGAAGGCTATATAAACCTACTTTTATCCACAGGTTTGGACACGAATTTTCCGAAACAAAAACTCTCTTTTTGTTTTCAAAAACATTCTGTGTGATCAATCAAATCATTGAGTGAGTTCATTGAATCCAACAATTTGAGGTACCGCTATTGTTCGAATTAAAGGTCATTTTATCCTGGGAGGAAGATTCCATAACCTTGGGTACAGTGAGGTAAATTATTCCCTAAGGACACTCAGTGAAGTCGTGGGACTTGGCCTTAAAATTCTATTTCATCTCTTTACTGAAGATTAACACACTTCTTAGATAGATTATTCATAATCTAGTGTTGAAGGTGTTAAGGAACTTCATAAGTGTTCTCGTCTTGGACTTAAACTAGTGTTGAAGTTCGTGTTACTTATATACAAATTCTTTTACCCGAATACATACTAAAATAACAATCTTAAGGAATAATCTTTACTGTTTAATAATCTGTATTGCTTGTTTCTGGATATTAAAGCTTTTAGCTTTCTACTCCGTTTGAACTTAACTAGTGATTTGAAGAAATAAAATCTTCATCACAAGTTAAAGATCATTCGGTTGACGATTGGAAGTCATAAAAATTTCATCATTAAACTAGAAATAAGAAGAAGAGTTTAAAGTTGTTTAACTTTATTAGTAGTATTCTGAAAATACTAAATTTACTGTCTTTTGGTAACAGGAAAAATGATGAATGATAGTCAAATGGATGATGCTACGACGATGACAGAAACTACCATTGCCACGACAAGTCGAGCAAATGCTCCACAACCTATGGCACCTGCGGAGAAGCTTGAAAAGTTTATGGGAATTGACTTTAAGAGATGGCAGCAAAAGATGTCCTTTTACCTCACCACTCTATGTCTTCAAAGGTTCACTAGTGAGGATGCTCCTGAGGTGCCCGATGAACCTCGGACAAAGAGCGTTTCATAATAGTAGAGGCTTGGAAACACTTAGACTTCCTTTGCAGGAATTATATCTTGAGTGATCTCCAAGACAACCTCTATAATATTTACGGTGGAACTAAGACATCGAAGAAATTGTGGGGGGGAACTAGAATAAAAATACAAGACAGAGGATGCGAAAATTAAGAAATTCTTCGTTGCAAGGTTCCTGGACTTCAAAATGATAAACAGCAAGTCAGTTGTCACTCAAGTGCAGGAATTGTAAGTAATCATCCATGATCTCCTAGCGGAAGGTATATCTTTAAAAAATACCTTTTTTGATCAAATTGAAAATGTTCTTAGTACTCACATAAACTATTTTGTAGGTTTTATTGTGAATGATGCATTTCAAGTAGCAGCGATAATTGAGAAGCTATCACCCATGTGGAAAGACTTCAAAAACTGCTTGAAGCATAAATGCAAGGAGATGACTGTCGAAGATCTTATTGTCCGACTACATATTGAAGAGGATAATAAGGATACCGAGAGAAGGTCAAAAGGGAATTCTATAATAAATGGGGCACATATTGTAGAAGATGACCAAAACAATTCTAAGAAAAGAAAGAAAGTTGAACATGGAAGCAATCAACCCAAGAAGAAATTCAAGGGAAAGTTCTTCAAATGTGGAAAGATTGGCCACAAATCTACGGATTGTCGTGCCCCTAAGAAAGGCAAGAAAAAGGAACAAGTAAATTTGATTGAGCCCAACAAAGAATGCGATGATCTATATGCTATGCTTTCTGAATGCAACTTGGCGGGAAATCCTCGCGAATGGTGGATGGATTCTGATGCCACCCACAATGTATATGCTAACAAAGAGCTGTTTTCAACATTCGCTCCGGCTCAAGTAGAAGAAACGATCTACATGGCTAACTCCGCTACTGCTAAAGTAGAAGGAACTGGAAAAGTTTGCTTAAAGATGACTTCCGGCAAAGTGTTGACACTTAACAATGTCTTGTATGTTTCGGAGTTAAGAAAGAACTTGATTTCTGTTTCACTTCTAGACAAGAATGTATTCAAATGTGTTTTTGTTTCCAAAAAAATTGTACTTAGTAAAGGAGAAGTGTATGTAGGAAAAGGCTACCTCAATGAGGGCCTATTCAAAATGAATGTAATGAATGTTGAAATCAATAAAAGTTCAATTTCTTCTTACTTGCTTGAGTCTTATGATTTGTAGCATGAACGTTTAGGCCATGATAATTACAAAACATTACGAAGACTGATTAACTTAGAAGTTTTTCCAAACTTTGAGTGAAATAAATCAAAGTATCAAACGTGTGTGGAATCAAAGTATGCAAAGCATCCTTATAAGTTCATTAAAAGGAATTCCAATCCCTTAGACTTAATACACACTGACATTTGTGATATGAAGTCAACACCATCACGTGATGGAAAAAAGTATTTCATAAGTTTTATTGACAATTGCACTAAATATTGCTATGTATACTTGCTAAATAGTAAGGATGAAGCAATGGATGCGTTTAGGCAATACAAAACTGAAGTTGAAAATCAGTTAGAGAAAAAAGATAAAAATGATAAGAAGTGATAGGGGCGGAGAATATGAATCTTCCTTCACTGAAATATATGTAGAGAATGGAATTGTCCGTCAAACTACGGCCCTGTATTCACCTCAATCTAATGAAATTGCGAAAATAAAAAATAAAACTTTAAAAGAAATGATGAATGCCTTACTTAGAAGTTCAGGTTTACCGCAAAACTTGTGGGAGGAGGCTATCCTTACAGCCAACCGTATACTCAATAGAGTTCCCCATGGTAAGACATAATCAATTCCTTATGAAAAATGGAAAGGAAGGAAACCCAACTTGAAATATTTCAAAGTGTGGGGGTGTCTAGCAAAGGTCCAACTTCCTATGCCTAAAAGGGTTAAGATAGGACCTAAGACGGTGGACTGTGTGTTCATAGAATATGCTAAAAGTAGTAAAGCATGTCGGTTTTTGATTCATAAATTCGAACATCCGGATATTAATGAAAATACGGTAATTGAATCAGATAATGTTGAATTCTTTGAAAATATTTATCTGTATAAAACTAGACATGAACAGTCTAGTGGGGGTTCTGAACGACCTCAAGATAAACCAAGTGAGAATGTACATAATAAAGAAAATCCAAGAAGTAGTACACGTCAAAGAATGTCAACTTTGATTGGTTCGGATTTTGTAACATTTCTCTTAGAAAATGAGCCTCAAATATTTAAAGAAGTGATGTCATCATCAGACTCATTCTTTTGGAAAAAGGTAGTTAATAGTGAAATTGATTTAATCTTAAGCAACCATACATGGAAATTGGTTGATCTTCCTCTAGGAAATAAACCTTTAGGTTCTAAATGGATCTTCAAAATAAAAATAAAATAGGATGGTACTATTGACAAATACAAGGAAAGACTTGTAGTAAAAGGCTTCTAACAAAAATAAGGCCTTGATTACTTTGATACATACTCGCCGGTAACAAGGATAACGTCGATTCGAATGTTAATTGCCTTGGCGGCGGTATATGGTCTTGAAATCCATCAAATGGATGTGAAAACTGCATTCCTAAATGGAGAATTAGAGGAAGAAATTTACATGGAATAGCCTGAGGGTTTTGTGGTTCCAGGAAAAGAAAATAAGGTGTGTAAACTTGTTAAGTCGCTTTATGGACTAAAACAAACACTTAAGCAATGACATGCAAAGTTTGACCAAACCATGTTGGCAAATGGATTCAAGATAAATAAATATGATAAATGTGTTTATATTAAAGACACTCTAAATTAGCAAGTCATTGTGTGTTTATATGTGGATGATATGTTGATCATCAGTAGAGACATTTCAGACATAAATGCAACAAAATGAATGCTCGAGAGCAAGTTCGATATGAAAGACCTTGGAGTTGCAGATGTTATCTTAGGAATAAGAATCCATAGAACTGCACAAGGATTGGCATTGTCACAATCTTATTATATCAAAAATGTACTTGACAAATTCAAGTATATGGAATTCGGTATTGCCAAGACTCCATTGGATGTGAGCTTTACACTTTGAAAGAATGAAGGTGAAAGTGACTCACAATTGGAGTATGCAAGAGTATTGGGATGTTTAATGTATATAATGAACTGTATACGACCAGACACAGCATGCACTATTAGTAAATTGAGTCGGTACACGAGTAATCCCAACAAAACTCATTGGATGGCAATGAAAAGTGTTTTGGGGTATCTTAAATACATTCAAGACTATGCCTTGCATTATAATAAATATCTTGCGGTACTGGAAGGATATAGTGATGCAAATTGGAACACCAGATCGAACGAAGTAAAATCCATAAGTGGATATGTATTTACTATCGATGGAGGAGCAGTCTCTTGGAAATCATCCAAACAGATTTGTATTGCTCGCTCTACAATGAAATCTGAATTTATCGCATTGGATAAAGCCGGTGAAGAAGCAGAATGGCTTCGAAATTTCTTGGAAGATATTCCTTATTGGCCCAAACTAGTGGCACCAGTATGTATACAATATGACAGCCAAGCGGCAATAGGTAGGGCAGGGAGCATGATGTACAATGCTAAATCTCGTCACATACGATAGAGATATAATACCATTAGGGAACTTTTGTCTAGTGGAATTATCACTGTTGACTATGTAAAGTCAAAGGATAATACGTCGGATTCACCTACAAAAGGTCTATCTAGAGAAGGAGTGGAAAGGACATCCAACGAAATGGGCTTAAGGCCTAGGAAAAGTCAGCATGGCGATAATTCTACCTAGCAGACTGGAGATCCCAAGAGCTAGGTTCAAGGAGATCAAACAAAATTGTGTCTGACAGGTTCAGCATTGTCAATATACCCCAACCCATTCTCATGATATAGACGATGTGTAGTAAATAAGGATAAGACTAAAGATGAAAAGTCTTTTAATGATTATCTAAATTTGACAGATTTGACCAAATAGTTTAATCTATAGGATTGAACGTTTAGAAATCACCTATGTGAGGGCGAAGTGGAAGCCGCTTTAAGGAGAATGTTAGTAAAGGCCTATTCTTTAAGCTCTCATGAAACTGGAACGTGTTCATGGCTGAAAAGAACAAAACTGTGAGAACCATAAATGGTAAAAGGTTGGTTGCATAATATGTGTTGTCTAGATGTACATTAAAGCTCGACGGTTCAAAGATGTCAAATCTATTGATTGACCTAGTGCATCCGATGCATGTTCACTACGAAAATTTTGAAATTTTCAAAGGAAAACTCACTTATCCAGATGCAATCAGTCTTTGCTTGATGATCACATGCTTGTCCATAAAAATTTTATGAAAAAATAGTCATTCCTCATTCATGTGGAGGATTGTTGGGTTCAATGTATATGAAAATTGTGAATGAAAAATAGAGGGAACCAAGTGAAAGGAAAAAATAGAGAAGAAAAACACTAAAATGGAAAGTGCGCTCTAAAATGGAAAGTCTACTAATTCTCCCACATTGGTGGGAGAATGTGACTTTCAAGTGTTTTGTATTAAGAAACACTTATTCCACTTGGTAAGTGAGGTAAGAAATAAGAGATGTCTCACCCTGTCGTCGTCGTCGCTCGCTCGACTTCGCCTTCGGATCGATCGACGAGATTTATCTTTTTGGACAAAATTTATTTGATAGAAATTTAATCCGAAGGGAAAATAAAAACACAGTAAATTTTTTCTGTGTTTTGATCCTCCAGTTATATGCATGCATGCAGTGTTTTGAATTGATGCTTCATAAGGATGCATTATTTCAAACTGATGCTTTGGAAGGATGCAATCCTTTAACAAAATGACACGCTGATTCAGGAAATGGTTTGCCTGTTCGGAAAAGATGCAATCTTTGGACGAACAGACATGATTTTTCAGGAAAGGTCACACCTTTTAAGTGAACCATTACCACTTTTTAGAAGAGGCATATAAGGCTATATAAACCTGCTTTTATCCACAGGTTTAGACATGAATTTTCTGAAATAAAAACTCTTTTCTTGTCTTCAAAAATATTCTGTGTGATCAATCAAATTGTTGAGTGAGTTCGTTGAATACAACAATTTGAGGTACCGCTACTGTTCGGATTGAAGGCCATTTTATCCTGGGAGAAAGATTCTATAACCTCGGATACAATTAGGGGAATTATTCCTTAAGGACACTCCGTAAAATCGGGTGACTTGGCCTTAAAATTCTATTTCATCTCTTTTCTGAACATTAACACACTTCTTAGATAGATTATTCATAATCTAATGTTGAAGGTGTTAAGGATCTTCATAAGTGTTCTTGTCTTGGACTTGAACTAGTGTTGAAGTTCGTGTTGCTTATATACAGATTCTTGTACTCGAATACATACTAAAATAACAGGAAAGAGTACCATAGAAGAGGTATACAGAATAACATTTGTTGCTGCTGTTTATGCTGTTTGGAGGGAAACGAACGTGAAACAAGCATTCCAGGGAAAGCAGGAGCCAGTGAACGGGGTGATCATTCTTAGAAGTACAACGCACGTGAGACGAGCTACAATTGTTTTTGGTTATCTTTATTGGTTCAAACGAATAAGTAACGATACAACTATCCACATTCACCAGTTGTAGAAGAATCTAAATAATATTCTTTCGCGTCAAATTAATTATTCAATACTTATCTTAAATAGTATCGATACCATTTCCCATAATATGAATTTTCAGACAAAACATATACATGCAACACATGTGTGATGGAACTAGTATACACTCATGCGTGTGCGTGTGCGTGTGCGTGTGCATGTGTGCTCGTGTCTCTATGCATGTGTGAGAAAGAGATAGAATACCGAGACCATAAACACAATAGTGCAATATCATAAGTACTAAAATCTCTATTTCCCTAGACTTGGAGCCTTCACAACAAGAAGGGAAATCATTAAACCTAGCAGTCTCCAAATCCAAAGAGTTATAATTACTGCAACTCACATGGACTCCTAAGGAGATGAAACCGTCCCTCGACACCCAAAATAGAATAAACCCATAAATCTTGCTCATCAGTTCATTTCAAGCCGAGATTCAGCATTGCTAATGTCTAACCTGCAAGCAGAACTCATCTCAGAAATCTTGTTAAAGCTTTTGGTGAAATCCCTATCGCGATTTAGATTTGTTTAAAAAATCCCTATCACGATTCAGATTTGTTTAAAAATCTTGATTTTCATTAATCTTTAGCCCTGAATTTATGAAAGCGCATCTCTTACTATCCGCAATTAATAAAAACTACGCCCAATATGAAGTTATGATTATGGTTGCTACTCTACTTTCCACTACACTACCTTTTGATTATTTTCAAATTATTTTCCTAAACTTTGAAAAATTTACACATTTTGAACTATGAAAAAAGTCCTAATAATTTACTTAGTGTGGACTTAGGTAGCAATATTTAATAACGATAATAAAATAGATATAAAATAATAAATTATCTCTTATTTTTTAAACTGAACAAATAAGGTTGAACAACTATTTTTAGTTTACTTAGCAAATAAAAATAAACGAAAAAGTAATACTCTGTCCGTTTATTTTTTACTAAGAATATGTAAAAGAATTGATAAAACTCTTTCGACTTGCACAAATAGATAAGTAAATTGAAATATTTCTTTTCGGTATATGAGCAAAGTAAAACAAATCGAAAGGAGTATAATAATTGTTCCTAAATACTTGTCAATTTAAAAAATCAAGAGCACATTAATTATTTTTCAATTTTCCCCTTAGCATTAACTAGGAAAAACGATGCGAGAATGTTGATAGGTCGTTAATTTGATGACCTGCTAGCACCTTTTAAGCCTAAATTATCATGATTTTTCATTGATTTGATGGTACTCTCTTACTTAATGCCCATTTATGTAGGTAAAAGTAAAAAAGAGAAGATTGGGCAAGTTATTCAAGTCATCAAGAGGCCAAATGTGAAGGAAATGAGTCATCCGTTCTTATCCGTTGTGCATCCGCTTCACATCTGCTTTGAAGCTGCAAACCATCTGCTCTCTATTTGCACTTCATCCGCTTTGAATCTGCTCAAGCAGATCAAGAATAAAGTGACAGTTTTGTAATTTTCATCAAATATAGAGTGGAGTTTAAAAGGGGTTTTTTAGCTCATTTTTGAAGACCTAGTTTTTCATCTTTTGAAGATAGCCTCCCTTTTAGCTCTTAGCTTCTCTCTTCTCTTTTAGCACTTATCTTTTCATCTTTTGAGAATTTTGTACTAAACTTGAATGAAAAATACATGGTAGTGATTTTCCTTTGAAGATTTATTGAAACCCCAAGTGTGGAATTACATTGTCCCTATCTCTCATGGATGAGGTTAATGATAACTTTGGTATATTCTTATCCCTTTTATCTATGAGTAGCTAAATTTTAATCTTGGGGTTATGCTTGCTTAGGTAGTGGTAGTTAAGGCTGTCAAGTGGGCTGGGTCGGGCCAATCTGGAACCGTCCCGTTAAAATTAACCGAATTATGGACCGGGCCGGGTCCGGATTGGGGCTAAGCGGGCCGGGCCGGGCCGGGCTCAACAGTAAAAATTTCAAAAACCACCCTAACCCGGCCCACTTAACCCAACCCGGTCAAACCCACCTAAACCCGGTTAAAAATTCGGTCAAACTCGGTCAAAAATTAATATATACATAATACGTTATATACACAATATATACCCACCTATATACATTTTAAATACGTTAAACAATATATATACACTATATATATAGTATATACTACATTAGAATTTAAAATATATATACACAAATATATATATATTATAGAGTTATATACTAATTTATAAAACATATACGCATGTATACACTAAATATATACGTCTATAGAAGATATATACACAAATATACAAAATATATGCTACTTAATATAATAAATTATTAATAATACTTGGTAGTAAATTAATAATATATTAGAATTAAGTTTTAAATTTAAACTATAAATTCAATTTAAATCATTAAATTAAAAAAATTATAAAGTAAGGATTAAGGAGTGAATAAATGTTGAATTTTATTGATTGCGAATTGCGAAATGATCCAAAATTTATAATTTACATGAATGAAAAATCTACAAATTATGCATCATTTTTTCCAACTCATTCATGTTAATATTAATGGGAACTTGCATAGGATAATAAAAGTCAACGGGGGCAAAATCATGCATTGGAATTGATTCTGCTGAGTTCTTCCGTGAAGACATAATTTCTTCAAGTTTCAGCTCGTCGCTCGGCTCTGGTTCCATTCCTTGGTTTCTTCTTTCTACTCTGATCCAATCTCTAAGGCAAACTATAAAATTCATTGCATTGCTTCCCAATGAGTGTCGGTTGTCTCCAAGTTGCTGTCGTCCTTGACTAAAGGCGCTCTTTGATGCAACGGTTGACATCGGAACATTCAAGATATCTCTAGCTAATCTTGAAAGCACAGGATATTGTGTTTCATTACTCCTACACCAATCCAACGTGTTGATCCGTCATTGCGATCCTCTGGCGGCGACCAAAGATAATATTTCAGCTCTTCCTGATGACTTTTTTCTCATCAACGTGGTTCCAACGAGGTGAATCATAAAATGAATCAGGAAAACCACTATGTTCCGGCCTTTTAGAAGAGGATGGCTCCTTGGGAGGATGAGGAGCGACAGTTGGAGTGATATTTGTAGGTACGGCTAAGTCAAATAAATCAGTATAGTGATTATATAATTTTTCTATGTATTCATTCGCATCACTCATAGTCGTCCACAAATGAGGTTGTACTTGTTCAGATTCAGAATCATTGTTAGTATTTATTTCTAAGTTAGCATAAATAATAGTACTAAAGTGGCATATAGTATTATATTTCATGCACGAATTTAACATAGCAACAACCAAGTAAATAGGGGGAGTCGGGAAAAAATATTTTTTAAATTTAGTAAACATGGCACCAACAGCTTCTTTATAATCATCTTTATTTTTATATTCTTTAAGCAAACCAGAAATATCGGCTATATATCCCAAAATATTACAAACAGTAGGATAATACACACCGAAAAATTCAACCGTAGCTACATAAAATTTTTCTAAAAACTTAACAAGATCATTAATTACAACCCAATCAGAATCATGTAGCATGCAATCAGCAGAATCAGTAAATGAACTGTAATGTTAGTTAAAAGCTAGTGTAATAGGAACTCTATTTATAACAAGTTTTTAAAAAATTATACGTAGAATTCCACCTAATATCAATTTCCTCAGGCATCAATATTGGTGCAAGTCCATTTTCTTGACATTTAATTTTAAATTCTCTAATTCTTTTTCTTCGATTATTTCCTTTAATAAAACCAATAGCAAGATGGATTTTTTTAATATAAAGCTCAAAAAACTCAAGACCATCTTTTACAATTAAATTATATATATATGATATGCACACTTAATATGAAAAATTTCAGGTAACGGCGGAGATAACTTAGATTTTAATTTTTTTTATAGCAGTCTTGTTGTTAGAAACATTATCAAAAGAAATACATAAGATTTTATTTTTGATACCATAAAATCCGGTAACTTTAACAATAGAATCAGCAATAAAATCTCCAGTATGTTTACGGTCTTCATCATATAAAAAAATAAGAATACGTTTTTGCATCACAAAATTACTATCCATCTAGTGACAAGTAACGGTTAAATAATTATTTTTATTTACAGCACGACCAAAATCAAAAGTTATGGACAATCTACATTGAATATTTTTTAACAATGTTGATAAATAAAAATAATATTGTGAATGAAGTCCAAAAATATCAGATCAACAAGTACTTCTAGGAACACCATTAAACATATGATTATAAATAGCTTGAATATAATGAATAAAGGCATCAGAAGAAGAAAAACTAAAAGGCAAACAACCCACAGCTACCATTTTAAATATTTCTTCCCGATCCCTCAATTTATTATACTTCTTTATTACCTGACCGGTTGCTGGGTCCATTCTAGTTTGCGCTGGCCCATCAACATCCCCACCACCTCGTGCAATTTCTAACTCTCTTTTGTGAGCATCACCTATATGTCTCATTAACGTACCCGTACCCCCTTGCTTGCCTCTGCTTTTATGCTTATATATTTGTTGACAAATATTGCATTGCACCTCAGTATCTGATATACGTTCAAAAAATTATCATGCAATAATAGTTGTTTTACGAGGTCTTGGGGCACGGGAGGACGGGAAAAGAGATTAACCGATTCAGATCTAACGTTAGCATTTCCTACTGCGGGTGTCTCATCAATATTTTCATCATCTTCGTCTAAATTAACCGCATCTACTTCATTTTCTTCTACTATACTGTAATTTTCTGAGCTTCTACATAATCCATATCGTGAGCTCCTACACCTATTTCTTTCTCAAAAGGTGTACCAAGCGGTACAGGAGACGAAGGTACACGGGTATATCTACTGCTTGAAGTACCTCTACCACTAGTAATTCATTTTTTACTACCACTATTGCTTTCGGGAAAAAAAAATTTAACACCTTTAGTAGCGAGGTTTCTTAATTTATCCATAATATAAATTAAATTAAACTAAAAATTTTAAAATACACAAATATAATAAAATTAAATATTCAACAATTAATACAATAAATAAAAATTAAACATAAGAGATGGAACAACAATACCAAATTGTGAAAGTATCCGAAGGTTGCAAATTTAGAAACTTCCACTTGTACTTTGTAACCGCAAAATTAGAAAATTAAAGTGAGCACTTTAGGAAATTAAATATATTGAATATTTGAGAATTGAGAATTGAGATTTGAGAGAAAATGAGATTTGAGAGAGTGAAAGATTGTGTGAAAAATGATTTGAAGGTGTAGGGTATTTATAGAATTTTTTTTGGCATTAAAAAATTATTTTAAAAGTAAAAAAATATTTTTTTTAATTAATGGGCCCAAACTAGCCGTTTTTATATAGCCGTTGGACCAAACCCAAAATCCAAAATTTTCAAAAAATAAATAAATTAATCCGGGCCGGTTAACCAGCGGGCCTGGACCGGGCCGGGTTAACCGAGCCCAAATTAAAAAAAATTGCCCGGTACCCTAAAGCCCTTGGGCTTACCGGGTCGGTTTATTTAGGTGGGTCGGTGACCCGGCCCACTTGATACCCTTAGTGGTAGTGCATGGGCTTTAGCTAATTATTTTTCTAATTAGTTAGTTGTGATGGGCGTTGCATTTATTTCATGAAATAATTGAGAGTTAGGGGTTGCAAACTCCAACCACCCTAGAACCCATGTCATTCTTGAAAGAGAGGACATGAGTGAGGAATAAGTGCACCAATAACTTGATTCATTTCATTTAATGATATCTCTTAGACATAAGGATGTCAATTGAGGCAATAGATGTGGAGAATCATCACACTTGTGAGGTGTTCGAAAGAACCCATTTGTGAAATTTGGTGTTGTAATTGAAAGATTGACACTAATACATTGGCATCTACCCTACCCATGGTTTTTACCTAAAAGTTGAATAAATGGCCAAATACCCATGCATGATCCCATACCTATAATTGCATAACCCCAAGGCTTATTCTCAATTGAATTCACTGTTAGCATTCTTCATCCCCCTCCCCCTCCCCCTCCCCCACCATTTTATATTTGTGCTTGCTTTATTCACACTGTGGGTCATCTTTTAGTAGACTATTAATACTCTTAAGTTTTGAATTTCATGCTTTCACTCCTTGTGGATTCGACCCCAACCTAAGTTGGGTTATTATATTGACAACGATCGCTTACACCCATTCAAGAGTGTAATTTGAGCATTATCAAATATCTCCCAAGTCTTCAATTAATCAAAAGGGATGAATGGGTCTCGCAATATTAATTACATTAGAAGGGGTCAAGTTCTTGAAATAATATAGTTGTTCGACAGTTGCATTAGTTGTTCCAACAATATTATTCAACTACTTCGCACAGTTGTCGAACATCTTTTATAGTCGTTGAGACAAATGTTACAGTTGTTTGAGGTAGAAGTGTAAAAATTAAAAAATATATGTCCTTTTTATTTAATTTTTAAAATCTGAAGGACTCCATTTAATTGACAAATTCATTTGTCCCTTACTTTCTTTAACTATTCTAAAATTAAGAAATGTAAATAGATAAAGAATAAAAAATTAATAAAGAATATATTACACCCTTCATTTTAAAATAGTTGACCCTTCTTTTAAAAATATTTGTTTCAATTTAGTTGAAAATTAAGATAATTTTATTATATACTTTCAATACTACCTCTATCATTAAATGACCAAACAAAGTATATATATATTCAGATTTATATTATCAAATATAACTAGAAAGACTAATTCGGTAAATAATCCCATAACAAATATTTTGTTAATGGAGATGTCAAGACAACAAGTGCCAACTATTCCCTCCGTTCTTTTTTACTTGTTCACTACACTAAAAATAGATGTCTAATAATACTTGTCCAGTTTAAAAAATTAATAGATAATTTACCTATTTCTATCAATTTTACCTTTAGTTAATAATTACGGTCATTACCCGATACATTTTTTAAAATACTGAATTAATTATATTCAAAGAGCAGTATAGTAAAATTGCCTTTATCATTTAGTGTTTCTTACTCTGTGTGTCAAGTCATAGTGGATAATTATCGATGAACGGAGGGAGTATTTTGAAATGGTGGAAGTAATTAAACTAGTTTCACTGACTCATATTACTTGGCATGTTTGCCTTTTACATAATTTTTAAGGAGAAATTAATAAGTGCAAATTAACTAATATGACCTTATAAACTCACATAAATATTATCATTAACTATTGAAGTTAATTACTCTTTATTAAATTACAAAGATAAAGTTGAAAAAAGAAGTTCAATTAATCTTGATTTTGTTATGAAATATAAAGTAAGAACAAGGAGAATGGAGAGAGAAGAGATGAGACTTCTTTATTTCTCATGAGAAACACTTTAGGGGTTTCTTGAAGGGTCTCATTACAATAAAGAAAACCTTTTTATTTATAAGAAAAAATTAACTTTATCCCAAAAATTAGGATTTCTAACTTTTTCATAAATAGATATTCACTATAAATGATTATATATTTATAATACTTTCACTTGAATGTCTAATTGATAGATAATATGCATCGTTAAAATCTTACTAAAAAAATTCAGTGAAGAAAATAGAGTACACATTTCTAATAATACATATATAGATTGCTTCATTAAAACCCTTATAAAGAAAATTCAGTGTGACAACCTCATAAGGGAAAAAGAGTGTGCACTAAGATATGGTACTTCATAACCAATTCAATTCGATATATGTATCATTTCAGCAAATGATCTATTGTATTTGAAAACTTTCCAAGAGTTCTAGTGATTTTCAAGTTATAAGTTTATGCAATATAAGCATTATAAATAAGTTCCCCAAAAACTTTTATATGCTCCAAATATTTTGAATCCTTAAAAAGTTTTCATATAATTTTTATCAAGAGGACAATATTTGACATTTCATGTGTGACATCTTCAAGTGTCTAGACTGCAAATTAAATAAGTTTTATGCTTATCGAGATGTATTTTTTCATGTCACTTGATAAATATTTCTATGTCAGTATACTTAAATAAACGTAAAATTTATATCCTTGTAATATTTTACAATAATGTGTCAATATTGTATCAAAGATATTATCGATGATATATCATTTTGTATCGATTCACAATGCGACATAACACTATGAGATCTCATTACTTCATTATTTTCAGGTATCTGAACCTTTCATATGGTTTCATGCTCGTTAAGAGCATAATGTCTTCTTATTATGATTATTTTCTCCTTATCATTTTCAAGAATGATTTCATTTGGAATCGATTGGTCTACCACGCTTTATGTATATTTAGACTTTATCCTTTAGGGATACACAATAGGAGCATCCACAACTAAATATGAAATCAGTTTGGGGTCAGTAAATGCTCCTAGCATTTAATTTGAATTATTTTTTGAATGAGGATCATATTGATGATAACTCATTACATATTACTTAGTTGTTCATTATCTCCCTCTCATATTAGGAAAACTAACATACATCTCAATTTACTTTAGAGAATCCATTTTTGTGCATCATTGTATATCCATTAATTAAGAGAATGAAGCATATTCAATGGGATATGTTTCGTGATTTTCAATCAAATGCTCATTATTTTATCTTAGTCATCATTATATCATTAATATGGTGCATTGAGATTCAAACTCAACGTTTTACCATATAAAGGTGTTATCTTAGGAATAAATCGGTGGGACTTGAAACCAAAATCATATCATCATGATACATTGAGACTCTGGCCGAATGTATTAACCACATCAAATTTATAATAGCTTATAACCTCTTTTATGATATTGTAACTTTAGAAGCAAATCGAGACATACACATAATTATAGAGAAATTTCCTCTAACATATCATTCAAAGTATATGAATCTTTGAGATAATTGTTGCTTTAGAATTGTGAAGCACAATAAGATCCAATCCAGGCTATGTAAAACCAGCGTAGCCAAATCAATAAAATTTTCAACCTGCAATAAAATTACATATATACACAAAGTAACTTTACCTTATTAAATAAAATCACATATTGGAAAAGAAATTATAAAAACCCCAAAGTAATTACTTAAATCCCTTAAATTCACTTTTTCTCTCTCATCCCTTTCATACATATCAAAATATCATATTTTTCTTCTATTTTAGTGCACCAATTTTTGCTCCATATATATGCTTCTTTATTTATGCCTACAGTCAAGCTAATGTAGATTGATGTACACTTTCAATTCATGTAATAAAGAAATTTGAATCATTCTTTTTCCTTATTATCGTGTAGCCAATGTAACGTTACAACAACATTAATTTTTCCTTAAAATTATTATAATTTTGTAGATAATTAATGTATAAGGTGAATATTTTATATGTATAGTGTGATATTATGCATTTTGGAAGATTATATTTTAATGTATAATTTATAATATATCATGCATTATACATTAGTTATTTTGGAAGACTAATATATAATATAATTCTTCTGCTATATATTTCATTATGTTATACATAAGAAGTTCTTATTACATATAAGAGGCATTTTATGTATTATTTGGTATTGTACAATTAGAAAGTATTACTATTATATTAGGTTACATTATACCTTCTGATAAGGATACAGAAGTATACATGTTTAATGGTAATACTTAAATATATAGTATGACATTATACATTACTGCAGATTATTTTTTAAATGACTAATGTGCCCACATACATGTGCAACTGTTGTATAGTGTTATCTTTAATACTTATCAGTCTGCTGTTGTCTTTTTCCCTCTTAATTTGAGTCTGCTTTTATTTTTTCAAGGCATGAAATACCATATTGACAAATTCCAAAAATTGTTTCTTCAGTTCCATGTAAATCCTCACTCCATTGTCATTCCTTATGATAATTGGAGAAGAATTACCTTTAATAATGTATTTTACTTTAATTTTTTAACGAACTTCGTCAATATTCAATTTCATCGTGATCGTAGCAATCAATTTCAAGAAGGTTATACTTTCTGAAACAATAATTGCGTCACTTTTGTAGGATTGATAAATAATTTTTGACTCTCAAATACCCGAATGATGCAACAATATGGGGATGTTCATATTGATATTTTTGAGAACTGAAGAAAGCAGTTGATGACCCTTTTTTTTCAGAACATAATGCAACAAAGAAGAAAATTTATTGTGATGTTTTAGAATTTTTTTTAGATTTGAATTTCAGTTACTATCTTTAATCATACACCACAATATAAAATGGAGAAAGTAATTATCTTTATGAACAATGAAAAGATTTCATCCTTGATAGAATTATGTATTGGAATTTAACCAACTGGACCGTGAGAAAAGATTCTAACTCTAAATTAAAACATATTTTGCAAATTTGTTGATACAAGAATAATCACAGATATGAACTTAAGAAAGTACGTGTTGGACCCGAGACTTGGTGGATGAAAATGAAGTGCAAAGGAGTACCTAAATGGACACCAAAACCTTCCATACATAGCACTCCAAGGACGCCTACTTGAAGCCATTCATTAAAGGCCTTTTTGGTCATTTCACCTTACTTTTGTAATAAGTCTATAAATAGACTAGTTTAGGTCTTTAGTTCTTTAGTTGATGATTATTATAAGTCTTGAACTTTTGAAACACTAAGTTCTCTCTCCTTGAGGTACAAAACCGAAACTTGTAACTAGGATAACATTCAAGGGTGAAATCTCTTGTGATTACTTATTTGTTAAAAATGTTGGTGCTTGAGTGGTGGACTCCGCTCTTGTGTCGTCGTAAGAGTTAGGTGATTGTGTGTGAAGGTGTTAAGGGTCTTACAGTTTAATATACTCTTTGGTTCTTAGGATTTATACCACCTTTGTCTAGCTAGCTATCCTTTGTTTGTTGTCATCTTGTAGTAGTTTGTATCTTGTGTTGTAGGTCGTGTGGTGTTGTCTTATTATAACATTGTGATTGTTCTTCATTGTTCATTATATTATGTTGTAACTTAGTTTTTCTGGATGATGTTGGTGTCACCTACACTTTGTTAACTTGTCAAACTCGTATTCTTGTTCTTGGCCAAAACTAGCTCTCAAAGGGTCCTCAATTTATGCCTTGTTGAGTGGACTATTTTTGTGTCATTTCGTAAGTTCCTAGTATCTTTCGTATCATTTGGTATCAGAGCAAGGCTGGTTATGTTCCTACACTACCAATCTTGGGCTCCCTTAGTCGAAAAATTAAAAAAAAAAGTTGAAATATTCTTGTTCTTGGTTGCATGTTCTTGTTGTTGTTGTTGTGTTTGACAGAGATTTGTGTCTAGATTTGAGTGTGTTTCATTGTCTTAGTTTGTTTCTAGTGTTGGTTTACTTTCTCCTCAACACTTATTGAGTCTACCATCCAATTTCTTGAGCAAGATTCAAGTTGTGTTGTGGTGTTAAGAGGACGATTTTGTTGTTGTTGGAGGTGGTGTTCATCTTGTGTTCTTGTGTTGTGTTGAAAAAGTTGTTGTTTGATATTGAAGAGAGAAAAGAAGTATAAGACTTTGTGTTTGTCTTGAAAAAAATTCCAAGACAACACCAAAGTAGTAAAAGAAAAAGAGACATTCAAAAAGCATACTTACCAAAAAAGAGTAACAACAATTTTCAAGAATAGACAAAAGAGGAAAGAGACAACTACTCCAAAAGGATGTTTTACCAAAAGAGTGCAAGTTGTTGAAAAGTTAGTAGAAGACCTTTTTACTCTTGAAAAGAGAGTCTAAAATCTTGTCCACCTACACCATAGCCAAAATATCTTTCTAAAAGGGGTAGTATTGAACATCAAAGTCTTGGAACAAATTTTCTTTAACAACAACGTGTGTTTTGTCTTGTAGTTTTGTGTGGTATTATTGCTTGCGGTTCAAAGACTTGAACATTGTTAGTGTGTTGATGTTGTGAATCCGAATCTTGAAGGTAATTCCTTGGTCATAATGGAAACCATTTTGGCCCTCCTTGATGCTATGTCCCGAGACATTACTAGGGCGAATGTGGGTCTTGAAAAGATTGACTCGGATGTGGTTGCTATGGTTGAGAGGTTGGATCATATGGAGAGTCGAAGGAACTCCTGTTCTTATACTCCTCGACTCCATGTTTCCTCAAGTAGGCATGACCAAAACACTTCCACCACCATTGCCCTCAAAACTTTACCTCAAATGATCAATTCTCCAAGACCACCACAAAATGCCATAATCCAAGCTCCCAATTACCCTAAAAACTGAGACCTAAGTGTACCACCTCCCCCGCAATTTGATCAAGTCCAACAAGAAGGACTTGGAAGCTAAATTCCTCCACTAAAATCGAACCCTCCTATCCAAGAACAACTTAACCAAAGGTGTCAACCTTCACCAAATCAAACTCCTCCCTTCCAAGCTCCACTTTTCTAAAACCGACTCGTCCATATAGCGAAACATGGAAGAGAGGAACATGAAGGATATGAAGTCTATGATGAGGCTTATATGATGAAAGAAGAGTTTAGAAGAAGACATAGGGATAAAAAGGGATACCGAGGGCATGAAAGAAGAGTTGGTCCATGGGACCAACAAGGAACCTGCCACCAAGTAGAGATATGGGAATTGAAATGGATGATATTAAAAGAAATCTCAAGATGGAAAGGAAACCGAGGTTCAAAATAAAGAAGTTGACTGAGACGTGTTAATGAGATCCCGTGTTCCTTATGTTCTTTGCGGACTATTTTGGTGCCATCTCATGTTTTGCGGGATATTTTGAGTGGTTTCTTTGAAATGGCCAATTGAGCAAGGTGAAGCCGTGAATTTATGGGCAAATTTCTCTCAAGATGGAGAGGATGATACAAGAATGATCACGGATATGAACTTAAGAGAGTGCGTGTTAGACCCAAGACTTGGTGAATGCAAATGAAGTTCAAAGGATTACCTAAATGGACACCCACACCGTCCATACATAGCACTCCAAGGGCGCCTACTTGAAGTCATTCATTAAAGGGTCTTTTTGGTTATTTCACCTTACTTTTGTAATAAGTCTATAAATAGACTAGCTTAGGTCTTTAGTTCTTTGGTTGATGATTATTGTAACTCTTGAACTTTTTAAACACCAAGTCTTCTCTCCTTGAAGTACAAAACCAAAACTTGTAACTAGGATAGCATTCAAGGGTGAAATCTCTTGTGATTGCTTGTTTGTTAGAAACGTTGGTGCTTGAGTGGTGGACTCCGCTCTAGTGTCGTCGTAAGAGTTAAGTGATTGTGTGTGTAGGTGTTAAGGGTCTTAGAGTTTAATATACTCTTTGGTTCTTAGAATTTATACCACCTTTGTCTAGCTAGCTATCCTTTTGTTTGTTGTCATCTTGTAGTAGTTTGTATCTTGTGTTGTAAGCCGTGTGGTGTTGTATTGTAATAACATTGTTGTTGTTATTCAGTGTTCATTATATTGTGTTATAACTTATTTTGGTTGGATAATTTTGGTGTCACCTACACCTTGTTAACTTGTCAAACTCGTATTCTTGTTCTTGGCCGAAACTAGCTCTCAAAGGGTCCTCGATTTGTGCCTTGTTGAGTGGACAGTTTTGGTGTAATTTTGTGAGTTCCTAGTCTCTTCCGTATCACTTGTTCTCAGTTGGTTAAAGACTCGTGTTGATAACGTGTAATAAAATATAAAATAAGAATAAAAAGAATGGAGAGAGAAGAGAATACACTTCTTTATTTATTATGAATTCTTGTGGGGTTTCTTGAGGAGTCCTCATTACAATGAAGAAAAATCCTTTATTTATTGAAAAAAATTCTTATAAAAATTGGTTTCTAACTTTTCCATAAATTTATATTCACTATATATTAGTTAAAATGTCAATTATTTTGACATAATTTTTTTAAAAAAACAAATACACAAGGGACTATAAATACTAAAATCCCTATTTCCCCCAAACTCTGAGCTTCAATTACGAACCAGTTGTCCTGGAAAGAGACAAGCCCATTTTCAACACCAAAAATGGAACAAACCCATAAATCTTGTTAATGATTCAGTCTTCGTTATGCCTATCCTTCCCGAAGAACTCATCACTGAAACCTTGCTAAAGCTTCCTGTGAAATCCCTCTTGCAATTCAGGTTTGTTTGCAAATCTTGGCTTTCGTTAATCTCTAGCCCTCAATTTGTGAAGGCTCATCTCTTATTATCTTCTACTAATAAGGACTACACTCACCACAGAGTTCTGTGTGAGGCTTATTATTCTAACCCTGATGTCAGGGGATGTTCTGTTAGCTCTTTACTTTGCGATTCTGTAACTGAGGCACTTGACTTGGATTATCATCGTAAAATTTTCGGTGCTCATCCTCGGCTTGTGGGTTATATCAATGGATTGATTTGACTTTCCGTTGTAGTATTTCACGGATTATATGACTTGTTTATATGGAATCCTTCAATTAGAAAGTATAAGAAACTCCCTAGTTATAGGTCTAGGCGTAACCATGAGGTTGGTTTTGCTCATTCCAATTTTTGTTTTGCATATGATTAGTTCCAAGATGATTACAAGGTACTAATTATTATCTCTATTTACGTCGTGGGACAGGGACACCCGAGTGACGTTGAGGTCAAGATGTATAGTCTAAAGAGTGATTCTTGGAGTCGTATTGGTGACCTTCAATATAGAGAGCTATTCAGTTATTCTGCTAAGTTTGTCAAGGGGAAACTTCATTGGCTTGACAAGCAATGGAACATTATTTCTATTGATTTGACTAATGAGAAATGGATAGAAGTATAGCAGTTTTGCTATTTAAAAGGATGTATATTTATGAAACTAGGAGTGTTTGAGGGTGATCTTAGTGTTTTTTGTTATAACACATGGACTCATGTTGATATCTGGGTTATGAAGGAGTATGGGATAAGAGAATCTTGGACAAAGACGTTTACCATCAAGTCTCCTGATGATTCTTTAAAATACAAATATCATCCATCCATTTTACAGTCAAACGAAGGTGAAATTTTTCTTTGGTTTCTAACACGCTTCACAAAATACAATCCAAAGGATGGCTCAACCAGATTTCTAGGTGTTAATAATAGTGAGAGAATCCTTCATTCCATATACTGGAGGTTGAACCTTAAAGCTTAACTCATATGAGCAAAGAAGGAGAGAAGAAAGAAAGGAGGAAGAAATCAGTTTCTGGAAAATTGCTCAACTCACTTCCATTGTGAGCATATGAGTACTTATAGAGAAAGATTACAAAGTATTTAGTAACCAACTTTACAGATGGCAGTGAGCTGTCACACTAAGCTAATAACTAACTAATACTAACTAACTAATTACATACAGCAGCAGTGTAATTAATTATCTAATCTAGTAGTTAATCTTAATACCCCCCCCCCCCCCCCCCTCAAGTTGGAGGAGTAGAAAACACAGAAAAACTTGTGTAACGCAGCAAAGTGTTTGATTCCTGTGAGTGCTTTGGTAAGTACATCTGCTAGTTAAAAATCTGAGGAGATGTGGTGGAGTGAAATTAATCCAGCTTGTAGGAGATTTCTTACAAAATAGCAGTCCACTTCAATATATTCAGTCCTCTCATGGAACACAGGGTTCTTTGCAATATGAAGAGCTGATTGGCTATCACAATACACCTCAATAGGAGATGGTAATGGTACTGAAAGTTCCTCAAGTAGTCGACTTAGCCAAACCAGTTCTCCTGCGACTTTCCTCAAGGTTTTTTACTCTGCTTCTGCTGAGGATAGGGATACAGTTTCTTGCTTCGTAGATTTCCAACTCACTGGACTATTACCCAGCAAAACAATGTAATCATTAACTGATCTTCGGGAAACTGGGCATGCAGCCCAGTCAGAATCGCAATATGCTTTGACAGTATAATTTGGATCATGTGACATAAAGATCCCTAGTGTTGGATCAGACTTGAGATACCTTAGTAAATGAAATGCATCTTTCGAATGAGGTTTCCTAGGGTCTTTCATAAACTGACTCAAATGTTGTACACCATAGGCTATGTCCATCCTAGTGTTAGTAAGAAAATTGAGCTTTCCTATGAGCTTTCTGTAATAAGTAGGATCTGACAAAGGTGTTCCTTCCTTGGCAAGTAATTTTTGTGTAGGATCAAGTGGAGAAGAACAACTGGCATACTTGAGACATGATAACTCTTCAGTAAATCTAACAAGAACTTCCTTTGGGAAATAATCAGACCATCCTGCTTATATAGAACCTCCATTCCAAGGAAGTAGTGGAGTTTGCCCAAATCTTTAATCCTGAACTTCTCATGAAGAAATTGTTTGAGTTCTTCAATCTCAGAATTATGAGTCCCAGTCACAGTTATATCATCTACATAAACTGCTACAAAAATAGCTGATCTTGCAGTCTTCTTGTGAAAAAGAGAGTAATCATTCATTGAGTGAGTGTATCCTATGGAATAAAGTGCTTCAGTCAGCTTGACATACCATTGTCGACTAGCCTGCTTTAGGCCATAGAGTGACTTGTTTAGTTTGCATGCTAACCCTGGGCTGTCCACCATAAGGCCTGGAGGTATCTCCATGTACACTTCTTTATGTAAGTCACCATGAAGAAATCCATTGTTGACATCAAGTTGGAATATATCCCATCCTTTATTAACTGAGCTGGATAGTAATGCCCTTACAGTTGTCATCTTAACAACAGGGGAAAAGGTTTCAGTGTAATCAATCCCAGATTTTTGAGTGTATCCCTTAACAACCAACCTTTATTTGAATCTCTCAATAGTTCCATCAGCCTTATGTTTTACTTTGTACACCCATCTACACCCTATTTCCCTCTTACCATGAGGCAGGGTAACTAAATCCCAAGTGTGATTTGCATGAAGTGCCTCAAATTCTTGATTCATGGCCAATTGCCAATCAGGGTTCACAATAGCCTCCTCAAAAAATAAAGGCTCACTGTCATTACTAATGTTTCTCACAAGTTCCTGACTCTCATGATTCAAAACATCAGTTAAGACATGTTGGTGGTTTGAAAACAGGGCATTGAGGCTAGTAGTTGTGTCACTTGGTGGTGCTTTTCTGATGGTATTAAGTAGAATATAATCATAAAGGTATACAGGGAGTTTATGAGTTCTAGTTGGTCTAATAGGAGGTGCAGTACTAGGTGGTACAACTGGTCTATAATGGTCTACAAGAATAAAAGGTAAGGTATGTAAATTAGGTGGTTGGGCAGTCAGGATATCAGCTGGTGTATCACTTGCATCATCTACATTGTTGTTAGCATTCACTAATGTTTGATGTCCAATTGTAGTGTCATCAAAATGCATGAAAGGTGCAGGATGAAATGTAGAAGGGAAAGAAGACATATCAGAAGAGAGAGTGAAAGGAAAAATATTTTCTTTGAAAACGACATCCCTAGAAACATGAATCCTTCTTGTAGTCAGACTCAGTACTTTGTACCCTTTGGAACTAAAAGGATACCCTAAGAAAACATGGGGAGTTGTTATGGCCTGAAACTTGTCTCTATGGCATTTAGGGATAGTAGGGTAACAAAGACATCCAAAGGTTCTCACATGAGAGCAGGATGGTTTGGTTTTGTACAACAATTCATATGGGCTTTTTGTTCTAACATGAGAGGTGGAAAGTCTGTTAATGATGTATGTGGCACATAATACAAATTCTCCCCAGTATTTTGGTGGCATTTTAGACTGAAAAAGAAGTACCCTGGCAGTTTCCAATAGGTATTTGTGTTTTCTTTCTACCACACCATTTTGTTCTGGTGTGTAGGGACAAGTCTTCTCATGAACTATTCCTTTGTGTTTTAAATAAGATGATGTTTCTGTATTAATGAACTCCAATCCATTATCTGTTCTTATAAACTTAACAGTGGTGTTGAATTGGTTCTCAATCATGGAGATAAAAGCTTTAATGGCTACTAAGGCATTGTTTTTGCAAGTTAACAACTGAGTCCACGTACACCTACTGTAATCATCAACAAGAGTGCTAAAATACTTATAATTGTCATGTGTGGCTACATGGTAAGGTCCCCACAGGTCAATGTGAAGTAGTTGGAACCTTTTGATTGTGGTATTGGTTTTGTGAGAAAATGGTAGTCTTTCCTGTCTTTCTATAGGGCAAATGTTACAAATAAAGGGTTGTTTACTGGAAAAAGTTTCAGGTATTGATTGGATGCCTCTCATTTTCACAAAAGGAATATGCCCAAGTCTATTATGCCACAACAAATTCACATCACATACATGAGACACAAGAGGAGCAGAAAAAGACAACTGACTTTTATTCACTAAACTAGGATTTTTTACAATAGGTTGATAAGAACACTTATTTGTGTCTATATTGCTATTTACAGTAGAATGGACGTGACAATATGCTCTATGACTGTATGTGTTAGAAAAACTAGACTTATCCAAAGACTTTTGAAATCTAGAGTTTGGGAAAGCATCTTGAATTGTACAGTTTGAAGTTGAATTGTTGTTGTTCTTCTTCAAATATTTGGGACAAAGTAATTAGAGTCTATCCTTGGCCTCACCAATCTCCAGAGTCCTCTTCATTGAAGGGGCCTACAGAACACATGATGTTTCAGTGAAAGAAACCATACTCTTGGGCATAGATGCAATGAGGGAATTGACAGACACAAGATTATACTTAAATGAGGGCACTAATAGTACATTATGCAAAACAATGTTTGATGCAAGAATCACACTACCTATTTGACTTACTTTTACCTTATAGCCATTTGGTAAGACTATTAGTAGGGGATAAGGAAGGGAGGTGATATTGGTCATGGGGTTTTTATTAAAGGTCATGTGATTGGAGGCTCCCGAGTCTAAAATCCAAGAGTCACACTTGTTTTTGAAACACTTGCAATTCAGCTTACCAAAATCAATAGAAGAGGTGCAAACTATTATACCTGCAAGGCTAGCTTTGCCATTCACATGATCAACATTGTTGCCGTTAACACCTTCTACATGGGATCCAGACTGGAATTATTGCAGAAGATTCAAAATATGTCCATATTGTTCTTTTGTCAAGCTCATATTGTCTTCATTTCCATGTTCTACCCTGCTTGCAGATCCCATGTTAGAAATGGGGCCATGCATATCAACCATGAGACCTTTTCCTTTGTTGTTCTTATAGTTCTGATTGTTGTTCTGATAGCTACCTTGAAAAGTATGAAAACTATTACATGTGTCTTGTTGACTTCCCTGTGGATACCCATGCAACTTATAACATTTATCTTTAGTATGACCGGGCCTCTTATAATAATCACATATGGTATGTGACCTATTTCCACTGTAACCAATATGTTGACTATAATTTGTTCTAAAATTACCACCTCCAGATGAGTAACCAGTGTTTCCTGAGGAGTACCCAGCTTTGGGAGTTTTTGAGTTGTTTCCTCCCTTTTAACCACTTTCACTTGCACTGAATTCGGCAGATTCAAATTTTACTCTAGTTGAACTGCTTGCGCTAAGGGAGGTGGAGTCCATAAAAGACTGATTACTTGGCTTAATCTCTCTTTGTCTCTCCTCTCGCACTAACAGCGAAAAAGTTTGTGCCAATGTTGGCAGTGGGTTCATCATGAGGATGTTCCCCCTAACTGCCGTATAGGCTTCGTTTAATCCCATGAGAAACTGAACCAATTTTCTGTCTTGTTCTGCTTTATAAAGGTGCTCCTTAGCACCACAAGTGCAATCACAGCTACACTTAGTATTCGTCTGTAAAGAGTTTAGCTCTTCCCATAACTTTTTCATCTTTGTGTAGTAGGCAGTGATATCCAATGTACCTTGTGATAACTCACTTAACTCCCTCTGAACTTGGTAAAGTTTTGCCCCATTGGTCTGATCGTATCGATTATCCAATTCCTTCCACAATTCAAAGGAACTGCTTACATACTCCACGCTATCCGTGATTTCCTTGACCAAGGAATCCAAAATCCATGATGTGACCATATTGTCACACCTTTCCCATTGACGATATCGCGATGTCCCTGGATCTGGATTCCTGCACTCACCATTGACAAAGCCTATTTTGTTCTTAGCTGAAAGAGCTGTCAGCACACCTCTCTTCAACGATCCATATCCTACTCCATCAAAGGGTGTAGTTACCAACACAGCACCCGGATTATCAGAAGGATGCATATAAAAGAGAGAACTGATATCGCCTTCAACAAAAACTCCATTGCTAACACCTATCGCACCTGTAGCACCAGTATTTGATGGTTCGCTACTTGTCGTGGCCATCGAAGCCAATTTTTGAGATTAGGAGATAAGGTGTTCGACAAAATGCGTATTACAAAAGAAAAAGGGAATTGAATGTGCTCAAAGCATACACACCACAACCAACTAAAGAACTGACCGAACTCTGCAACACTTAGGTAAAGTTGATCTCCATTTTGAAATACACTTTGATACCGACATTATGACTGTAAAATGAACGAGAAAAATGGGGATTACCGATCGACCGAACCTAGCTCTGATACCATGTTGAGAGAATCCTTCATTCCATATACTGGAGGTTGATCCTTAAGCTTAACTCATATGAGCAAAGAAGGAGAGAAGAATGGAGGAAGAAATCAGTTTCTGGAAAATTGCTCAACTCACTTCCATTGTGAGCATATGAGGAAGATTACAAAGTATTTAGTAACCAACTTTACAGCTGGCAGTGAGCTGTCACACTAAGCTAACAACTAACTAATACTAACTAACTAATTACATACAGCAGCAGTGTAATTAATTATCTAATCTAGCAGTTAATCTTAATAAATAACTTAGCTCCATGGGGTGAGGTAGAAATCTATGTTAAGAGCCTAGTCTATCCTTTTTGACAGAAGAGACCGCGAATGCACCAAAAACGAAGGCTGAGTTAACTGTGATGAAGACAATCACGTGACTTAATAACCTGTAAGAATTACGCTGCAATTTTCTTTAGTACTTTTAAATTTTGATTCATATTGCTTGGGATATTGTTAGTCATTTTCCTTTCTTGCATTGTTTCCAATAAAAGATAATCTATTGCAAGAGTAATTATTTTGGTTGCATTACTGTTCTATTGTACTTTAATTTCAATGCCACAGGACGTCATTGCTCTTCTTGAGCAGTTTTCTATTTAATGATATTCTTTCGCATAAGCATAATTTAGCATCCAATACCTATGGCCCAAATTGTTACAACACACTCCAACTTTACATGAATCTTATGTGTATTTTTGTCATTCTTTTGTGCTGACATGACACATTTATTACATAAAATGGGAGTCACGTCAACTAAAAAGGTTGACAAAAGATATTACATCAGCTAAAAAAGTTGACAAAAATAGGCTAAAGTTTAGTTATGGGGTAATAGAACACCCGTGAAGTTGTAGTGTGTTGTAGCAAATTCAGTCATAGTTCGAAGGTACTAGATGCTTTAATCAATTAATTATTCAATACTTATCTTAAATAGCATCGATACTATTTTGTCAATAATATGAATTTTCGCACAGAACATATTCATGCAAGACACGTGTGATGGAACTAGTATACATGCATGTGTGCGTGTGCGTGTGTGCATGCGTCTCTATGCATGTTGTGTAAGAGAGATAGAATACCGAGACCATAAACACAATAGTGCAACATCACAAGTGCTGTAATCGCTATTTCCCTAAACTTGGAGCTTTCACAACAAGAAGGGAAAAACATTAAACCTAACAACTAACAGTCTCCAAATCCAAGAGTCATAATTACTGCAACTCAAATGGAATCCTAAACTGTCCCTCAACACCCAAAACAGAACAAAAGCACAAATCTTGCCCATCTTCAGTTCCTTTCAAGTCGAGATTCAGCATTCTGCAAAATTCATCTCAGAAATCTTATTAAAGTTTTCGGTGAAATCCCTATTACGATTCAGATTTGTTTTAAAATCTTGTTTTTCATTAATATTTAGCCCTGAATTTATGAAGGACCATCTCCTATTATCCGCTATTAGTAAAAAAGGTACATACATCATGGAGTTATGATTAGAGCTGCTACTCCATTTAGTCTAGGTTTCAAGAATTATTCTCTTAGGGATTTACTTTAATATCCTATAACGAATGCATTTAATTTGGATTATCCTGACTATATAATTCCAAAAAAAAAAAATCCTTGATTTGTAAATTTTATGAATAGATTGATTTGATTTGCCATCTGTCTATTTGATGGACTATCTAACTTGTTAATGTGAAATTCGTCAATTTGAAAAGTATAAAAGATGGTCTAATTTTAAACATGGTGCAAGTTGTTGTTACTATTTGGATGAACGTGTTAATTTCAAATTTGATTTTGCATATGATCAGTTGCAAGACAATTAAAAGGTAGTCGATATTTTTCTTATTCACTGGAGGGGGCAACTGAATCAGGTTGAGGTTAAGATATATAATAGTCTAAATACTTCAATTTTTTGGAGATGCATTAATGATTTTCAAGGTCAAGAGCTCCTCAATTATCAGAGGTGGAGTCAGGAATTGAAGCTTGGGGATTCCTGAAATTTAAGACAGGACAACGATCTCAAGAGAATATATACAACAACATACCCAGTGTATTCCCATCCAGTGGGGTCTGGGGAGGGCAGAGTGTACGCAATCTATACCACTACTTTAGGTGAATTAGAGAGGCTGTTTTCGATAGACCCCCGGCTTAGAATCAATAACAATATATCAAATACAATACATAAATGCATATAAACTTGTACAGTATGCAAAATAAACTAACGTAAGCCACAAGATACTATTAAAACTATAAATCTGAAATCATAGACAGCACTCAGCACCTACTAACAAGAAATTTCAGATACAAATACAGAACATTCACCTGCTGTTATCGACACCCTCCCACCCCCTAACCCTCTATCCTAATCCGCATCCTTCACACATTTCTATTAAAGGTCATGTCCTCCGTAAGTTGTAACTGCTCCATATCATGCCTAATCACCTCCCTCCAATATTTCTTCGGCCTATCTCTCTCCCGCCTAAAATCATCCATAGCCAGTGTCTCACACCTCCGCACTGGCGCATCAGCACCCCTCCTCATCATGTGCTCGAACCAACGTAACCTCACTTCTCGCATTTTTTCCTCCACCGAAGTCACACCCACCTTTTCCCGAATAATCTCATTCCTCACCCTATCCTTTCTGGTCTGACCACACATCCACCACAACATCCTCGTCTCCGGCACCTTTAACTTTTAGATGTGGGATTTCTTAACTGCCTAACACTTCGCTCAATACAACATAGCCGGTCGGACTGCCACTCTGTAGAACTTACCTTTAAGCTTCGGGAGCACCTTTTTATCACATAAAACTCCTGAAGCAAGCCTCCATTTCAACCACCCTGCCCCAATATGATGCGTGACGTCCTCATCAATCTCACCATCGCCCTGAATCATAGACCCCAGATACTTGAAACTCTCCCTCTTCTGAATGGCCTGAGAGTCCAACTTCACAACCACGTCAATCTCCCGCGACATCACTAAACTTACACTCCAAGTACTCCGTCTTGGTTCTGCTAAACCGAAATCCTTTAGACTCAAGGGTCTGTCTCCAAATCTCCAAGTTATCATTAGCTCCTCCCCGAGTTTCGTCAATCAATACCACAACATCTGCAAATAGCATACACTAAGGCACCTCTCCCTGAATATATCGCGTCAACTCATCCATCACAAGGCAAATAAAAAAGGGCTAAGAGTCGATCCCTGGTACAACCCTATCAAAATCGGAAAGTGCTTTGAATCTCCACCTACCGTTCTCACACGAGTCTTCGCACCCTCATACATGTCCTGAATCAACCTAATGTATGCCACAGGCACCCTTCTAGCCTTCAAACACCTCCACAGAATCTCCCCGGACACTCTGTCATATGCTTTCTCGAGATCAATAAACACCATATGTAGGTCCTTCTTCCTCTCTCGAAATTGCTCCACTAATCTCCTCACAAAGTGAATGACCTCAGTAGTCGAGCGACCTGGCATGAAACCGAACTGATTCTCAAAAAAATATATGATGACTGCAAACTAAGAATGAGTACCAATATTTCAAGATATTTAAAAATCAATGAATCATATAAATACTATAAAAAAATATTATCGTTATAACCGTAGTTGATGACTTGTCATATTTTGAAATTAACCAATGATAACATTATTAGGTATAGGTACTTTCAAATACTTCACCCTTTATATACAAACTAAATAATTATTCGAAAAGTCATCATCAATTCTACTTTGTACGTAATTTTTGATAAACTTCATAAAGGAAAAAATATTTTCACTGTTTCTTATTATTTTCATTGTTAACTCATATAAAACTTACAAATTATGAAAAAAGATAAAAATTGCATTATAAACAAAAATAAAAATATGAAACGGACCACATAGTTATCAGCTTGCAATTCTGATTGAAACTTTGCGGAACAGATAAACAAAATTAATAAATATTAAGTACAATATGAGATAATCCCTAGAATCAGAGATTAAGAATCAATTTCAAATATATATTTATCATGCTTTATAATAGGCAAACAAATTAAAAATAGAAAGTGAAGGAACGGAAAAGACGAATTTACCGAACATACTAGTAAGTAGGAGTTAATAACTCAAATGGTCACTCAACTTTGAATTTTTATTTCAGAAAGTCACTCAACTTTGGACTTTTATCCCAGAAAGTCACTTAAGACTTTTCACTCAACTTTCACATTTTCACTCAGAAAGTCACTCAACTTTCACATTTTTATCCCAGAAAGTCACTTAACTTTGATCTTTACTCAGAAAGTCACTCAACTTTCGCATTTTTACTCAGAAAGTCACTCAACTTTCACATTTTTACTCAGAAAGTCATTCAACTTTCACATTTTTACTCAAAAAGTCACTCAACTTTCTGAGTAAAAATATAAAAATTGTGTAACTTTCTAGGATAAAAATCCAAAATTGAGTGACCATTTGAGTTATTAACTCTAGTAAGTAGTAACAAAGGTTCACACTTAAGCAAAAGGATAGGTGGCAGGTAGACCAAATATTTTGTAGCTTTTGAAATAAAAAAACAAAAAAAAATCAAATAGATTTTAGGTGGTTTATAGAAATTGATTTTGAATTTAATATTTCCAAAACAGAAGGAGTGTCTTTGTTTTAAAAAAGAAAATAATAATAATTAAGAAATCTGCATAGTAGATAGAGGAAGAATGTGTACAGAGGATGAGAGAACCGTTACCAAGAAAATAGAGTTTCCTTTTTCTAAGAGGAGAAAATACTTAAGACTTCCCTCCTTACACACACAGCAGCTACAAAGCTACTGAGTTCGTCTGACGATAATTTATTGTAGTTGCGCCCCTATGAATGATTCAGTTAAGTTTGTTAAGGAGAAATTTTATTGGCTTGACAAGTAATGGAACATCATTTCTAAATTTTATTGGCTTGACAAGTAATGAAACATCATTTCTATTTATTTGACCGATGGAATTTCTAAATATTGAAAAATGAATTCTCTTTCTAATTTCTACTACATTACCTTTTGATTATTTTTAAATTATTCTTCTAAAAAGTGTAAATTACTTAAGAACCTTATTAAAAGAATTAATAAATATAAAAAAAAAAAATTCCATCAATTCTCATAAATTTTGAAAAATTTACACATTTTGAACTATGAAAAGATTCCCAATAGTTTGCTTACTGTGGACTTAGGTAGCAATATTAATAACAACAATAAAATAGATACAAAATAATAAATTATCTCTTAATTTTCTAAATTAAATAAGTAAGGTTGGACAGCTATTTTTAATTTACTTGACAAATCTGTCTGTTTTATTTTGCTAAGAAGAAATTTATTTTTAGGCTATGAGCAGTATACAAGAAAGGAAATATAACAGTTGTTCCTAAATACTTGTTAATTTAAAAAGTTGAAAGAGCATTAATCCGTTACTTTTCAACTTTCCTCTTAGCATTAACAAGGAAAAATTAGGTGAAAAATCTCTTTAAGTCTTCAATTTAAGAGGAATGAATGAGTGTAGCAACAAACATGGGTTGTGGTGCAGTGGATGAGGCTGCTCTACCCTTAACCAGAGGTCAAGAGTTTGATCCTGAGTATGGAGAAAATTCTGTTGGGAGCGCTACCACCTTAATGGGTCTTGCAACGCGCGATCCAAATTAATCGGGGCTCCAATGCTGACACCGAACACCGGATGGGAAACCAAAAAAAAAAACAGATGAGTGTACCAATATTAATTACATTAGAAAGAGTCGAGTTCTTCAAAATACATAGTTATTCGATAACTATATTAGTTGTTCCAATATTGTTCAACAACTTCATACAGGTGTCAGAACATTTTTTATACTTGTTGAGATAATTGTTACAATTGTTGATGTAGGGAGAGAGTAGCTCTAATTAATTATTATGACTGTTAATGTTGTGTGCTTAGCTGCTTGCTTCGTGATTTTACTATATCACCTTTAATTAATTATTATGACTCAATTACATATTAAAAACTTAATAATATATAATAAAAAAAGTAAAATAGACCATTATGTCATGTGTACTTCAGTTTTTTCAATCGTAATTTTATTAAATATCACCTTTAATTAATTATTATAAATTATTTAAGTATTAAAAAAATAATTAATAAGAAAGATAAAATAGATATAAAATAATAAGTTAACTCTTGATGTAAATTAACTTGACTTCTTATTAAGCTCACTTAAATTCCCTTTCACAAATATTTCTTATAATTATTTTGTTATATCACTTCTAATTACTCCCTCTGTTTAAAAAAAAAATGACTTACTTTCCTTTTTAGTGCGTTTAAAAAAGAATGACCTCTTTCCCTTTTTGGCAATACTTTAATTTCAACTTTTCACATGACATGTTTAGGACTACAAGATTAAAGGACATTTTAGTACATTTGACACAACTTTAATTTAAGGCCACAAGATTCAAAAGTCTTCTTTATTTTCTTAAATTTGTGTTAAGTCACATTGGGTCATTCTTTTTTGAAATGGAGGGAGTAGTTGTTATGGGTCATTTAAGACATGTCTGCTTCGCTACTTCGATAGTGATTTTACTATATCACCCGTAATTAATTATTATGATCATCTAAGCATTATGTCACTTAAATTGAAATTGTAGAAAAATAATTATAAATCACAATAATTAAAAACTTAAATTATTTAAAAAATGTAATTAACTATCAATGCCATAAAAGTTTAGACTAGGAGAGTAACATATATTATTTGAAATTACATAAAAAATATTATAAATTATAAGAGTTAACAACTTAAAATATTTTTTAAAAAATAATTTGTTATATATTTCAAAAAATACGTATACTATAAATCACAATAATTAAATTATTTTTAAAATATAATTGAGTCTCAACGCCATGAAAGTTTGGACAGGAAGAGTAACATATATTATTTGAAAACTATATAAAAAATCATTATAAATTACCACAATCAACAGCTTAAAATATCTAAAGACATATTAAAAGTATGATTGATTATCTAAATTTTATTTTTGGCGTATAAATTGAGATAAAAGATAATATATACTAAACTTGTATTATCTGAAAATACTAATACAGGCCCATCAATTTTCGCTTTCATATTATTTATTAATTTATATATTTTAGAGTTTAATTTTGATTGTGAATTAATTTTTAATAAAATCATATATTTGGATAATAAATTATAATAATTGATAATTTAAAATATTTTAAACATATATAAAAAAATTACTCTAAAAAATAAATTTATTTAAATTTTAAAATTTTAAAAAAATTATTAATATAATTATTATCATAATATTAATTTAGAATAGATTGTGACTTCATGTTTTTTTTTCTTTTTCCGGACTTGTCGTACCTAGATAATCTATAAAACAGAATGACAAAATGATCTTTTGGACCCCTGTACTAGGTCAATTTTGTAAGTTGGACACTTCTACTTAGATGTTTGTCATCTGGATCTCTGGACTCAATAAAAAATAATATTTCAAACCCTTTGATTGTTGACTTTGTCTATCTGGCATTAAATGACTGACTAGGATAAGGAGAGTGTAGTCACTCGCCTGAGGGTGCGAGTGGGGGTCAATTTTTGGCTAGTTTTATATTAAAATAATTAAAAATAATATTAAAATTAAAAAAAATTAAAAGATCTTTTTTTTCCTTTCATCTTTTTAAATTTAAAAATATTTTTTTAAAAAAATAAAAATAAAAATAAACCCTTTCCCAAACCCCCTCCCCACTCCACCCCAGCCCCCCGTCTAGCCCCTCCCCACCCACCCCAGCCTCCGTACAGCCCCCCATCATCACTCCATCCCTGTCCAGCCCCTCCCCACCCACCCCAGCACCTCCCCTCACCCCGTCGTTGCCACCACTTATACTAGCTCTCCCCATCTCCTTCTCAACTATACAATCCAAATCATCCCCTTCCCACAACTCAACCTTCAACCCATTATTACAAAATCCATTTTCACTTTCTTAATTCAAACAACTCAAAGAATCCAATAAAATTTAATAAAGTACACTTGAAATAAGAAGCAAGAAGAATAAGAAGATGAATTTTCACTTTCTTGATTCAAACAGCTCAAAGAATCCAACAAAGTACTTCTCAAATTCTTTAACCCTCACTTTTCAATTTTTTGAAAGAGCAAGAAGAAAAAGAAGATAAATTTTCAATTTTCAACAGGTTGAATTTTTAATCAGAATATATCTTACACAGTATTTAAATGAAAAATTGAGACTACCTAAAGATTTTCAACAAAATTTAATAAAGTACAGTTGAAATAAATTACCCTTTTGAGAAAATAATCATAATCGTTTACTACAATAGTAAGAAGGTGAAGATGATGAAGGAAAAGATGGAGAAAAGAAAGGGGAAGATGAAACAGAGAAAGAGAAAGGAACGGGGAAGAGAAACAGGAGAAAAATGGGGAAGAGAGAGGAGGGGGGTTAGTGTTTCTTTTATTAATTTATTTGTTTATCAAAATATAAAAAGTAAAACAACAATAATTTTTGATAAAAAAATTAAAATTTTATTATGTTTGTGTATGTGAATTTATAGTTAAAATTTTAAATTAATTGGAGAGAAATTTTAATATTTGGAATAAATTTGATGTTTAATTAAATTTATTGTGTTTTTGTATTTGAATTTATAGTTGATAATTTAAATTTATAATTAAAAATTTAAATTAAAAATTTATTGTGTTTGTGTATTAGAATTTCTACAATTTATAAAAAAATGTATTTAATTAAATTTATTTTAATATTTAATTTCTTGTGTAGCATTTTAAAAATAACATAAAATTTAATGCAATACTTATAAATGATGTGGCGGCTGACGTGGCAGGCACGACAAATGTGGAAGCTGACATATCAGCTGACATGATGAGAATGTGTTACACTCACTAAAAAAATATTCAAAATATTATTTTTTAGTATATTAAGAGGTGTAGATGATAAATATATAAATAAAAGTATTCAATTTATAAAATCAATATAATACAAGGGTTACAAGAACATTTTGCCAAACATAATTGTGCGACATGTAATACAAAAATCCCTGTTTCCCCAAACAGTTGTAATTACTGCAGCTCTAAGGAAACAACCGGGCAAAGAGACGAAGACCTCCTTCAACACCCAAAATGGAACAAACCCACAAATCTTCCCGAAGAAGTCATCACTGAAATCTTGCTGAAGCTTTCAGTGAAATCCCTCTTGAAATTCAGATCTGTTTGCAAATCTTGGCTTTCGTTAATCTCTAGTCGTGAATTTGTGAAGAGCCACCTCTTGTTATCCGCTACTAACAAGGACTATACCCATCATGGTGTTATGTATCCTTGTAAAAATCGTGATAGTTGTCCTTGGCTTGTTGGTTCTGTCAATGGATTGATTTGTCTTGGAATTACGGTGTTTCGTGATTTATTTGAATTGTTTACATGGAATCCTTCAATTAGAAAGTATAAGAAACTGCCTAATTATAGATGTTTTTTCTCATCCCAGTTTTGGTTTTGCATGTGATGAGTTCCAAGTTGATTACAAGTCAGTGGGTATTACCTGTTACGGTACGGGACAGGGACCCCGGAGTTACGTTGAGGTCAAGAAATATAGTCTAAAGAGTGATTCTTGGAGATGCATTGATGACTGTCAAGGTAGACTGCTAGCCAGTGATTTTGCTACGTGGCTGGACGATCAATTAAACATCATTTCTATTTGATTTGGCTAATGAGAAATGGGCAGAGGTAGAACAGTCTTGCTATTTTAAAAGATGTGGATGTCTGAAGCTAGGAGTGTTTGAGGGTGATCGTTCAGTGTTTTGTAATTACGAATGGACTCATGTTGATATCTGGGCTATGAAGGAGTATGGGGTAAGAGAATCTTGGACAAAGATGTTTACCATCAAGTCTCCTGATTGTACTTTTGACCATATATATCCTCCACCCATTTTACAGTCAATTGAAGGTGAAGTTTTGCTTCGGTTTGGATCACGTTTCACAAAATACAATCTAAAGGATGACTCGACCAAATTTCTAGGCGTTAATAAATTAGATCCATGGGGTGAGGTAGAAATCTATGTTAAGAGCCTAGTCTGTCCTTTTTGACAGAAGAGACCGCGAATGCACCACAAACGAAGGCTGAAATAATTGTTAGGAAGACAATCGTGTGACTAATAACCTGTAAGAATTACCCTGCAATTTTCTTTAGTGCTGTTAAATTTTGCTTCATATTGCTTGGGAATCTTGTTAGTCATTTTCCTTTTTTTCAACTGTTTTCAAGAAACGATAATATATTTCATGATCAATTATTTTGGTTGCATTACTGTTCTATTGTACTTTAAACTCAATCTTACAAGACGTCATTGCACTCCTCCTGAGCAGATTTCTATTTAGTGAAGTTTAAGGTCTAAGCTAGTATCTAGTTTTGGTGTTTCTCTTTGCTGTTGATAGCTAGCTGATTATTTTAACTTTGTATTTTTCACTTGAAAGACATTTTCTGATTCTTCTACTTATTTGATCTTACAAAGGCTGAATCAATGTTTCACTTTAGCAGTAATATTGATAGAAAGCAAGTATCCATTAGAAGGTCACAACATTTTAGGAATCCAATATCGCCTCTATGATGAGAGTTATGTTGGGGATACCAAAGTTACTTTGGTATATAGGGGAGCTATGTTTAAGAAGGCATTGTCTATTCTAAAGTAGTTTAATAATGTAGACTTTTGTCATCTTTGTTATTTTGAAATTGATGTGAACAATATTTGTTGAAACTGTACAAAAATATACTAACATATATATTGCTTGGGATGTTTAGTAGCTCATTATCAAGTTAATAGTGTACATATTTGTCCTGGCCTTGGTGGACAGAGTTACCTGAAATCTGTTATTGGCGGGAGATAGCAGGTATCCCGTGGATTTAGTCGAGGTGCGCGAATCTGGCTCGAACACCATAGATATATTAAAAAAAAATAGTGTATACATGCAAAAAATCATAGTAATTTATGATGTATCTTTAGAAGTCTGAAAGATTAATATGCATCTGCAAGAACCGATAACAAATAGTAGTAACATTAGTGTTCATTTCTTCCGGTAGGAATCATATCTACTATCAAGTGAGTTATAGTATCGAAAAAAGTACCTCTTCTCTTAATCATAGTATCAAGAAAACGTGAGGGGAATTTCTTTCATGAGAAGACTCTTTATTCTCGTCCCTTTTTCCATAATGACCATCTTTCATGTATTTTCATTTCATTCTGTTTTTTCTTGCTGCGTCTTCATTGAACATAATATGAAGAAAGTATCTGCTATACAAAAAAATAATCAAGAGTTTAACTTCTATTGGTTATACACCATGAGTTGAAAAGAGAATCTTAAGAACACCTAGATGACAGAAAAATATCTGCTAACAAGAATTTAAATTACAAAAAGCTAATTATACCTCCAAGGACAGAGGCGGACCTACGTATAGAGTAGGGGTGCACATGCACCCGCTAGCCTCGAGAAAAACTATGTATATATAGGTTGTATATCTGTATATATACCAGTGAATTTAATTAAATATTTGTTGTGCACCCTCAAAGATAACTGATTGTGTTGGTTCAGTGGTTGAAGTTGTAGCATAAAATCCCCTTTTTGGGTGAAGGACTTGGGTTCGAAACCCACCCAACTACAATTGTTTTATTGCTCCTTTTTGCAAGTACATTCTCTCTTCCCCCAGACAACATTACAACATTGACAAACACATTATTTATGTATTTTTAATTTTATTCCAAAAATACAAGCTCTTCTCCAATTTCAAAAGGTAAATTCCCCCTATCTTATACTATATAATGTTTATTTTACTTTTATTTTTTAATCATTGACTTATTTTCTATTTAAAAATTAGCAATTTAAAGTTTGAAATAGACTTAAATCCAACGTTTTCTCGTAGCAACCATTTAGCAAACAAATCTCTCAGATTTTCTATTTTTCAAAAACTCTCTTTTATTGTTTAAAATATAAAAGTGCATCGAATTCAATTACGGTGAATAACACTCTTTTGTTATATTAAACCAAATTAATGATATTTAATAATATTAAGTTTTTAAAGAACTATATGTCGAACTTTGGCACTATCAATTATTATGTTTAAATATAAAGGTGCACCCATCAAGCTCAAATCCTGGATTCGTCTCTGTCCAAGGAGCTAGTCGTGTTAAATGGAACTTTTGTCTTTATATTGCTATGGTTACCGAAGGACAGGTCTCCTTATATAATCTATCAAAAAGATTGTCATGACCGGTAAAATTCTTATATAATTTCATTAGTTTCTTGATAAACTAAAGACCTTAAGTAGAGACTTAGGCTTCATTTGTTTCCACTTAATGGAGGTCTGAATCTGAATGGTCAGACTTCAGACCATTAAGTGCATTTGTTTTTTATTAAGATTTTAGCTCTTAATAGGTCTTAATCATTCAGATCTAGAATCAAATCTTAATAGGTTTGAACATATATTCTAGTGTTGGATAATATTGACCACTTTATTCATAATCAGCAGTCACCACCACTAACCACCTCTGCCACAGCCACCGTTGTCAACCACCACCATCACAACCACCATCGCTACCAACTACTATTGTCAACCGCTACCATACCTACTACCCCAATTATTCTAGTTATGTTCACCGCCACCACCGCCGTCAACAACACCACCATTATCAACCACTATCGGCTAATTCCTACTGCCGACCAACTCATCTATCACAACTAACACCACCACTAACTACCACTAATACATCACAACCTCTACACATTCTTCGGCCTCCACCACCATTGTCACTAGTAACACCACCTCTACCACCAGTTCAACAACTACCATCGCTACAATTTATCTCTACTAACAATTATCTCCACCATCACAACAAACAACATCTCTAACTAGCACCAACACGTCGCCAACCATCATGCATTTATGTTTCAGCCAATACAATCAACACCTCAAACTACTAACATCAAGCAACGTCACATCACAACCACTCCCACCACCATTAACCGCCAGCATCATAACAGTCGCTACAATACAAACTATCACAACTGTCACCACCAACATTATTAATCACTAGCATCAATCATTGTCACCGCAATCGCCATTATAAATCATCTTCACTATTACTAACAAACATAAATGTTTTTTTCTCAATCAAATAATAATTTTATTGTATTAAATTACATACTTTTCTAATATATAATTAAGTTTTTATTTGAATTATATTTTTTATTTTATTATATATATACAAATAAAAAAAAATTGTACATTGAGATGTTAAAAACAAACAGTCTTAATTATTCATTTTTTAGATCTAGAGACAATATCTTAATCATTCAGATATTTATTCAGATTCAAACGTCTAAATTTTAAAAAAAAAACAAAAAACAAATGTAGCCTTAGTAGGGAGGAAGGGGGAAAGAACCAAATAATTGAAGATTTTGGCCAAATGAGAGGGAAAAAACAATAACTTCTGAAGAACTTTTTATTTTATTTTTTCATGTGAAGGTTAGGGGTGTGTATATATTTGTTAGATTTTATAAACACAAAACATGGAAAAGAAATGAATGGATAGTTTTACAGGTGGAAGCAAAAGGGAAAGGTTTAAAGTTCAATAAATAGTGGGAGATGTAAGAAATGATATTATCTATTGTATATATAAATATATGAGTTGTGATTGTCATTTAATAGAGTGTTACATAAATTATAATTTATCTAAATAAATATAATCTTTAAAAAATCCAGCCTTATTTTTTTCATTATCTTGTATTTTCTGCATTGAAATATGATTATAAAGTTAATATTACTTATTATTTTCACTTAGAAAATAAATATTAGATTTTGATTATTATTAATAAAATTAATTTTCTTATTATGCTAATTTACTTCATTATAGATCATCATTAGCTTATATATAGTATTTCTCACTTTTTTCGTTACGTATTTTTTCATCTTAGAAACAATTTGTACTAGCCTTGAGTGAAGAGTACATGTGACCGATTCCCAAAGAAGAGTTAGTAATTTTTTATTGAAGATTTATTGAAACTTAAAGCTTGGAACTACGTTCTCTTTATTTCTCATGAATGAAATCAATGATAATATCGGTATATCTCTTACCTTTTTTGTCTCTGAGTAGCTAATTCTAAATTTTGGGGTTATGCTTACATATGTTGTGGTTAATGCATGGACGTTAACTATTTATCCTCATAATTAGTTATTTGTGATAGGTGTTGCATTTATTCCATGATTTAATTAAGAGTTGGGGATTGCAAACCCCAATCACCCTTTGAACTCATGTCATCTTTAAAAGAGGGGATATGGGTGAGGAATAAATGCAACCAATAACTAATCATTTCATTTAATGACATCTCTTAGACATAAGAATATTAATTGAGGCAATAGATGTGTAAAATTGTCACACTTGTGAGGTGTTCGAAAGAACCCATTTGTGAAATTTGGTGTCGTAATTGAAAGATTGGCATCAATACCTTTAAGTCTAACCTACCCATAACTCTCAGTTGAATTTGGATGAATTGTCAAGTACCCATGCATGAACCCACACCTAGAATTGCATAACCCCAAGGCTTATTCCCAATTGATTTCACTCTTAGCATTTTTCAACATCAAGATAGTACGCTTAAAGCGAAGAAATTGCCATTATAAAGATGTGCAAACTAATTCTCCCATTTTACATCTATGTTTGTTTCATTCACATTACGGGTCACCTTTTAGTAGATTGTCAACACTCTTGAGTTTTGAATTCCGTGCTTTCACTCCTTGTGGATTCGACCCCAATCTAAGTTGGGTTATTATATTGACAACAATTGCTTACACCCATTCAAGAGTATAATTTGAGTGTTATCACAGAGAAAAACAACAAATCCTGCTCATTTTTCATCTATTTCAAGCCAAGATATTGCAATCTCGTATTCATGTATTATTTTAAACGATTAAGTTGAAATCAATTTATATATAACAAAGTCATATTTTAAATAATTTTTAATTTTTGGTGTCTTAATTTATGATATTGGTATATAAGATTGTACACACAAATGATGTATTCTTATACCTGTTTTTAATATATGAAAATATTATAGTATACAATACAATATTCATGAATTATTTAATAAATTGCGTTGAAATTAATTTATATATACCATTTCATACTTAAAACCTAAAGTGATATTTTTTTTAAGTTCTCAATGTATTAAATTGATATTAAAATTGATATCGATGAAGTTTCGCATATGTCACATTTGTATTGAATGAGTTTTATGAATGTGACAATCGATATTTTATTAAATGCAACTTATAACTTAAATTGTTGTTGCAAAACTTTTTAGTTTTCAAGTTGTATTGAATGAGTTTTATGAATGAGTTTCACACTATATTTTTAAAATATATAAGCCATGCTAATTTCTATATCATTTTCACACTATGTTCTTAACAAGGTGTATAATAATTAATGACTGAAATTTGTATGGAAACTAATCCTCACCAAAATTTATATGTTATTAACTATTTTAATGCACAAATAGGTATATAAACTGGTATGTATGCATTGTAATATTCAATTTAGATGATATCAATTTTTATACCTCTTTCATACACCACATGCTTATTTAAATCAAATGAGTGTATATCCTAATGTCAGAAAAAAAATTACAATAACCATTCTTATTCCATACAGATTCATATTGAAAAAAAAAAAAGATAAACCTGTAAAATAATAAATATTTCACTTTGCTTGAAATTAGCTCAAATTATATCTGTAAAAAATATTATCATGAAACGATCACTGCTAATCCAAAGAAAATAATCTTGAACCTAATATCAATGATGTTTTTGAAATAAAAGAACTAACAAGAGAAAATTGAAGGAAATGTGTTTTTTAAGTCTTGAATGAAAGATTAGTGACATTGACCAACTTAATGGGCCAAACATCATTAGAAAACTTGATTAAGTTAATTATGGACTTGATTAATAATTTTAAAACTTTTTAATCTTTTCAAAAATACAAATCAACCCACACCCTTCTTCAATCCAAACCAAACAGTCTCTCTCCTCTCTCTCTCTCGACAGATTCTCTCAACTCTCTCACAACCAACAGTTCTGCAAAATTCTTCCTTCAATCCCCAGCAACTTTAACCTCTGGCGAAAAATAATCGGGCGAGTTTCCTTTCGACTTTCGATTGTCAATCGACGTGAAGACTTCTTCGGCGATAACAACTTCGAGTTCTTCATCGTCCCATTTCCTTTTTCATATGTAAAAAATTATGAAGAAATAGAGGAACTTGAGCCAACTACTCTTCTAGTATTGAAATGTGGACTAAATAAAACCCTAATTTCTGGCATTTCTTCTTCTTATTGTCGTATTGTTGATTCAAATTTG
>NC_061113.1:17319404-17362748 GCF_002878395.1 Capsicum annuum | reverse complement strand
TTTCTGGCATTTCTTCTTCTTATTGTCGTATTGTTGATTCAAATTTGCTGGTGATTTTTGTTCACAGTTGATGCTCTTAGTGTGTATGTGTGTGATGTGTTGGTGTTGCTGGATTGATTTATTGTTTGTCTTGGTAAAAATAGTGTTGCAACAGATGAAACATCTGATGCAACAAATGAAATATCTGATGCGACAAATGAAATATCTAATGCAACAGATTAAAATTTGATTCAACTATGAAAATTTGATGCAACAGATGAACAATCTAACAGATCATTCATCTGTTGTGACAGATGACTCTTCTGTTTGGAAGAAATCTAAACAATATTGATCCAACAGATAACTCATTTTACAACAAATGAGTGATATGTTTCAACAATTCAGTGATCTATTTTTATTGTCTCTAATGGTTTACTCATCCATCGCAATAGGTCAGTTATATGTTGCAACAGATAACATACCTGGTGCAACAGATTAGTGATCTATTTTTATGATTTTTAACGAATTACTCAGCCGTTGCAACAGGTCAGTTATATGTTGCAACAGATAACATACCTGGTGCAACAGATTAGTGATCTATTTTTATATGTTGCAACAGATAAACTACCTGGTGCAACAGATTAGTGATCTATTTTTATGGTTTCCATCAGATTACTCATCCTTGCAACAGGTTGGTTATATGTTGCAATAGATAAACTACCTGGTGCAACAGATTAGTGATCTATTTTTATGGTTTCCAACGGATTACTCATCCTTGCAACAGGTTGGTTATATATTGCATCAGATAAACTACCTGGTGCAACAGATTAGTGATCTATTTTTATGGTTTTCAACGGTTTACTCATCCATTGCAATGGGTCGGTTATATGTTGCATCAGATAAAATACTTGGTGCGACAGATTAGTGATCTGTTTTTATTGTTTCCAACAGTTTACTCTTCCGTTGCAATAGGTCAGTTATATGTTACAACAGATAACATACCTGGTGCAATCGATGTATGGTCTGTTGGAACTGTTATTTTACCGTTGTGCATATTAGATTTACTGTTATCCTTTTTTAATGATGCATTAATCAATTATAATCTGTTTTATGTTCCTGTTAATTTAAGATAATATGGCTTCCAAAATAAATGAAACCAAATCAAGTCCAAGTAAAGAAACAAGTGCAGCAGCTCGGCTACATCCACCACTCAATGAGCTTGCTATACAAGCATTATCTCAATCAGGAGCAGAAGATAATGAACACGAGGAGGAGGAATGTCTCAAAAGATATGATCCAAATGTTAATAGCCCTTCTGTCGAAGAGTTGGTCAAAAGCTTCAGCATTGATCGTTATCCTGTAAGAATGCAGTGCGATGGTGCCACAGATTTAACGGGTGATTTTGTGGTTAAGTAAGCCATGGGAAAATCTTTCAACGCCTTCAGAAAAATACTTCGAGAATAAAAATTGGATGCTTATTTCAGGGAAAGCTGCTTTGGGCAATATCTTGATTTGTCGGAGGACAACAATGCTTGTTTCCAGATAAAAATGGTATACGATCTTCTCAAGCGTAGGTTTATATATGAAAACAAAGATAAGATGGATGAGGTTTGGATAAATTACTATGGCATGCCTATTTGTTTTGGTTGGAAGGAGTTTTTCATAGTTACCGGACTAAAATGTTATCCTCCTTCTCCCTCTCAAATTATACCTACTCTGACCCAAAAATTAGCACCCTGCACACCCAAAAAAGGCAAAGGCAAGTCGAGTGATCGTAAGGTACTGGTGTCCATTGTTGATCTAAGCTTCAAAAATAAAAATTTAATAGAAGTGTTGAAAGGTAAAGGACTCTCAAAGAAGTGCAAGCAATCATTGTGCTTGGTGTGCATAATATTCTTTGGGTGAGAGACGTTAACAACAACATAAGCTCCATTTTAATAAATCTCTCCGAGGATCTTGAGGCATTTAACAGCTATCCTTAGGGTTATGAAAGCTTCAAAATGATTGTCCAATATTTGTTGACTCCGTTAACACCAAATACAGTCAACTTATATGGCTTTCCATGGGCCTTCATGGTAAATATTTCTTTTATCGTGATATGATTCATCATATTTTTATTCAATAATATTTTTAATTTATTGGTGTTATGTTATAGGCTTGGGCATTTAAAGCCATTTTTTTTTTGAGACAACAAGTGAACTACCAGGAAGAAGTTTCCTGTCCAAGAATCCTGAGATGGTTGTCGACCAAAACCGATAGAAATGCAAAATTTTTTGATCTTTTCAACCCCCCGAAGAAAGCAGTAAGTTCAATTCTAATCAAGTTTTTATTTTAATTAATGATTATTTTAAATGATTTCATCATCATTCTAATATATGTATAGATTTATTTTAGATTGTCCATCTGTGGCTTATTCCGACCAACCGAGAGTTGAAGATGCCATTTTTTCTTACTTTACGGTCTGTGCAAACTTTAATGGACCCTAAGGTTGTTGATGGAATAAAAATGGAATTTTTTGGAGCAACAGCCATCACAAGAAAAATAATTTTGGATGGTGGGCTTGTTGCTGTTGACGATGGTAGTTGTAGTAGTAGTGGTAGTTGTGCTGCTATTTGGGCTAATAATGCTCCTCTTATAGTTTTTGAAACAAAAAGCCATTATGATTATGATCATATTGGTTGTATAGATTTTTCTCCAGATTTTGCCAGATCTAGCTAATGTTCTGCATGCAAATGTCAAGACTGCAAGGCGAAACACGATGGAGTGATTAACTGCTTCTATAAAGAAATGGTATCTAAGAGAGGTGTCATTTTATCAAAGAGGATTTCATATCCATACACTCCACTAGAGATCAAGGCGGCTAAGAGGAGAAGGAAAGATACTTCCAAGGCACCATCAAGCATAAGAAAACAAAATTGCAATGCCTTTGTCTTTGTCTTGCACCGTTGTTCAGTGTGTAGGGGCCACATGAGAGTAGCATGAGTCGAAGAAGGTGAATGTACATCATCTGTTCCAACAAACAAACAGGCACATATCTATTTCAACAGTTGATACATCTGCTGAAAATTATCAAATAGATATATACATTTATTGCAACTGTTGTCAACCTGTTGCATCAGATGCGTTATCTGTTGCAAAAGATGAGTCTTATGTTGCATTAGATTGGTCATCTATTCAAAATTATTGTACTGCTCTGATTTATCTATTCAAATTTATCCCAACAGATAATCTATCTATTGCAACATAAGGCTCATCTATTGCAACAGATGGATAATCTGTTGTATATCTGTAATTAGCATTGATAATTTTTGACTTTCCAGGTGGATGTCACAATAGAAGCCACTACTTAAGAGCATAATATCACAATTGATAATCCATCAACTGCTTCCAAAGAAAAAAAAGTGGAGTCTGTCAGTTCGGGAGAACGAAAGAATTACCCGGTTGAAGGGTTCAACATCTCGGTTGAGGCTCCAAAAAAACTAACATAGTTGATCAACGAGTATTCAGAATGGAGTGCCAATGGGCTGTTAAAGCATCATGCCGGTAGGTACATAAATCAATTTTTAAAGATATTGGTTTATACGATTCTTGTTGTAAGAACGTGACATTAACACATATAAATCATCAAGTAGAAAATAAAATGAGAACGATACAAAGTGAATGTCTTAAGTCTTGATTTTGATATGTTTGACTTTGTTGTTCCACATTCTAGAATGAAGAATTGGTTCTATTTGATGTCACAGCCCTAAACTTATTGGAATGATGAGGTTTAGATGCCATACATATTACTATTAATTAATACTTTATTTAATTGTATCTGCGTATTAATTTTTTTGTCACGTAATCCAAAATGTTTGATAATATGTGCTGCACATCGATGTCATTTTTTACTACTTTCGAAACAAGGCCAAGTTGCAAACACAAGAACAATACAGATACACGACAGGCAATTATTTGTACAAAGTTTACATCAATAATGCCTACGATAGGTATTGTCAACAACAGTCAGAAGTTTCACGAAATGAGGAATGCTTAATCAATATCATCAAAGATTTTAGCATTTTGACTAGCTTACCTTGGGATTTGATCGGCGAAGTGTACATTCCAATCAATTGCGGTGATGAATTTCATTGGGTGTTGGCTCTCATCATTCTAAAAGAGAGGCACATTCGAGTTTTTGACTCGATGTCGCAAAGGAGATATTTCGGGCCGTCGTCTGAGATAAAAAAGCTGGCTAAAATATTGCCTACTTACCTTGATATGAGTGGCTTTTTGGACCAAAAGGTTCGTACTGATTGGTCGATGATTGAAGTATACCGGGATAAAATAGGTAATCCATTTGATGTATAATATGTTAAGGAATTGCCCAATAAACCATTGGTAGCCTGTAAGTTGAAGTGTCATGATTTAGTTTTATTTCACAAATTTTACAACATTTTCATGAACGGCAAGATATGGATTGTCTATTTTTTAAAAATACAGGGATTATGGTCTTTTTATTGTCGTATACGCCGAGTATTTGAGCGATGGATTACAAGTACCAAATAATGGACTTGATGCTGGATTACTCCACAAAAGATATGCTGCTCTTTTATGGAAATACGGAGATGCAAAAGCTCAGAAGTCGTACGCAAGCGACATTAAAGATCCACGATGACCAAAACCGAATTCTGCAGCACCTGATGAAGAACAATTTGTCCATATTGAGTAGATATTTATAGCTTGAGTCTGTCTCTATAATAACCTATCCTCCTTGGTTTAACTTGTTGATTTATTTGTAGAGTAGATCATTTGTACCCATAATGATTTTTTTACATTTCATTTATTTGTTGAGTTATTTCATGTAATTTCTGAAGGCTTCAACTTATTTTATATTGTCTATGAATATAATTTAATCTTTAGTTTTGAACATGTTAATTGAAATGGAATACTAGATTCAAATACCACAACAGATAATACATCTGCTACAACAGACGACATATCTTATCAAATAGATTTAGACATATATTGCAACATGAGATGCAACACGTAGGTCATCTGCTGGAAATTATATAACAGGTCTTCCTACTTTCTTGATTTTTTTCAACAGATTATCTATCAGTTGCAACAGATAGATTATATGTTGCAACAGATTAGATATCTGTTGCGACAGATAGACTGGAAAACATCTATTAATGCAACAGATGATCAACCTATTTCAACTGACAATCAATCCATCACAACAGGTATTATATCTGTTACAACAGATATACTATCTATTGTATTATAAAAATTCAACTTAGCTAGTATAAAAATTATTGCCACTACATGTAAAGTGAAGTGGCTTAAAATGAAAAGTTGTTATCGTGTCCGTCTCCGTCTTTGTACATATTTTTCTTTATACACGGGCTCCAACCATTTAGTTATATCCCATAATCCCAGACCTATTGCATCTTTCCCATAGTGGCGTCTCATATACCGGTCATTTCTGTGCCGATCAGCACACACTCGATGTATGCAAGCAAGTACGGACCGCATGCTGCACCGGTTTTATTTTTTGGGAGCTGGATGTTCTTATTTGGACCTTCAAAATCCAATGATTCGTTTGTCAAGACTTCAGCCGTCAAATGATCCATCAGCTTACTCTGCATCAACAACTTGGGCAACAACTTTTAGAGTGGCTGCATGTGGGCTAAAAACGTGTCCTCGCTGAAAACAGGTAAGTTTCAGTCATAAACCTTAATCTTTCCCTCATTTAGTAGTATCTCAACAACGAGAAAATGTTTGACTTCTACATTCATGACTACAAGGATTCTCTTTCCCTTGGTCCAGCTCTTGCCGTGTGGATATGGCCTCTTTCCTCTAACATATGTAATCGCTTCTTCATCCCATTAGAATGTAGAAACTAACTTATCAAATCCCGAACCACCGAAATTATCTAGCTTATGAGATTTGGGTACCAATCCTTGAAATTATTGTAGAAGTTAAGGTCTATTATCCTATCAGTAGCATCATAAGTATCCGGGTATGCTAATTGTCTGCCCCTCATGAGGCAGAGAATTTCATCAACATACTGTGGTATAAGAAGATAATTTTTAAATAGGCTAGTAATTGTAAAGAATAAAAACACAGTGAAAAGAATCTGATGCAAAGGGTTCTCTGAATCAGTTCACAGATTACCCAGCCAACGCAACTTATGCAACAGATGTGTATTATGTTGCAACAGAATACCAAACTGTTGCAACATATTACACATCTGCTGCGTAGATTCTTCTTCATGGAGTAGATTGGAAGGCTAGGTTAGCAAAAGTAAACTTACATTGTCCTCGTACCACTCACGCATATTTGTCATATTTTGTGAAGTCTTTGGCGGCAAATGAATGCATTATGTATTCTTTTCGAACCTTCGTCCTGCCATTCATGATTTCTTGTAGTTCCTTCTTCTTCTCCTTACCAAGTACCGCGAATATGTCCACCTTCTTCAATGGCCCCTGAACTTCAACAACTCTTGGAGCAGGAGGAGTTGCAATTTTTTCTGCTTTCAGTACGGAAAGAATTTGTCTAATTTTTCTTCTCTTTCTCCTAACCGCCACTGTAGGAGTGCATGGCTCCCTCACCTCGTTGGATGGTATGACACCTCTCCTAGATTTCAACTTCTCGACAGCTTCAGCAATAGCCTATAATTTTTCAAGGAGTTTATCCTCTCTGTCCTTGCACACTTTGCATTTACAATAAGAACATGAGGGTGAAGAGGGGTGAAAGGGACCACTGTAAAGGTGGGAGGGACCGGTATAAGGGTGAGAGTGACCTGTGCAAGGGGTATTTTCAAAAGTTTTTATTTTTTACTGAGCACCAACATGCTCATAATCACGATTGGCAGAAGCGACAGCAGTATCAGGATGACTACCACCATCATAAACAACTCAACCAATAATACCCCCAGAAGAAACACCAGGATCTGTTGCAGTTTGAGTTTTGTCTTGAAGAGCTTAAACATTACGCTGACCTTGCCTAACTGCTCTTTTTATGGATGTTGCTCCAACCAATTCCTTCTTTATTAACTCCACCATTGGGTCTTCTTTTATATCAACAAGACCCAGAGTAAGAAAAGAAGTCATCCCCGACTCATCAACGGTAGACACGATCCAAGGATGCACAACTTATAAAAAAGATAGGAGGCGTTTAAATCATATAATAAAAATTTGCAGTTAGTTGGGTTAATGGATGTGCACACAGCTAACTTATGCAACAAACGATCTAGCTGCCGCAACAGCTGATCTATAAGTTGCAATAGATTGATAATATGTTGCATCAGATTACACATATGTTGTATAATTTGTATCGGATGGGTATTCTATTGAGTCGGGTTCAGAGAACCAGAGCAACAGGTGGTTAATATATTGTGAAATATGGATCGTCTGTCATAACAGATTACCCATCTATTACACCAGTTACAGTTGACGGGTAATCTGTTACAACAGAAGACCCATCTGTCACAATAGATGGAACATCTGTTTCAATAGCTTTCTTTGAGGCAAATTATTTTAGTTGAAAGAAGACGTACTGCATCATCCGGAGGGTTAAAGAGATCAGCCTCCTTAATATATTTTTTGCTGCTCTTTATTGCAACCAACCACCTAAGGATCCTTGGATGAGAAACCTTATCCGGGTAATACTTGAACTGCTTTCGGAGGGGAGGAATGGCTTCACATGCCCAAGCCTTAAAAATGTAAACAGGAAGCAAGCAAAAAAAATTATAATAACTATATTCAATATAAATTAATGGATTAGTAAAAATAGCAATCAATTTTACCGTGAAAACCCAGGGAAAGCCGTATAATGTGATCGTCTTTGGGGATAGCTTTGTCAGTAAATATTCGACAGTTAAGTAGTAGCTGTCATATCCCCATAGATAATCATTGAATTTCCCAAAATCATCAGCAAGCGCCAACAAATCATGTTTTATGACTTTCCTGGTGTCTCTTGCCAACAAAACGGAATGGACAAATCAAACTAAGCACAATTTCTCCCTGTAGTGCTTTGGTATATTTTTATTCTCGAGATCCGCCATCAAATCCTCCCCTTTGTAGCTAGGTCTAACAATTTCCAACAACCCATATTTTTTTACCTTGTGTTTGTTGGACCCTTTGTATGTGTTTCCTTGATAAGAGGTTCTTCTGGATGATCGCATCTCAAGCCCGTCACTATGGCAAACTCTTTCAATCCAAAACAATCTGGCACGCCACAGTAGTTGATCCAGACTTCATCCACTTTTTTTCGCCCTCCTTCGAATCTTTATCATCCCCTGCATACTTGATCTTGCATTCGAGAAGGCCATATACCATGCTCATTGGGAAATGGAGAGTGCGGTCCTCAGACAGCTCGAGAAAGTATGCAAAGCAGCTCTTCTTAAAAATTTCATCTATGTTTTCATTCTTCATAATACTCCTAAGTTCTTCAAAAGGTTTCTCCAACTGACATTTAAGTACAAGATTACCAAATACTGTTCTAGGGCTATTCATCGGCATCGCAACTCAAAACTTGTCAATACTAATGATTTTGACAGAATCATGCTGGGATTTCGATATTATTTCACGCCCCATTGGTGAGAAGGAGTTATCACTTTCCTCATCTTCATTTTGCCATGACTGAGATTATTCTAGAAGTTCCTTCGAATCTATCTGTACTCTAGCCTTTTTGGTTTGGTGATCAGAAGTTGATCCACTTTCTCCACTTTTAGTTTCTTTTCTTTTAAGAGACATCTTTTAACTACAAATAATAGAAAAACAAAAAATACATTGCATTTGATGTATGCATAATTTTTTTAAAAAAGGTAAGATAAATTTCAATATATTACTTTACGTCACATTACAAAATAATACTACAATGGATAACCCATCAGTTAGAACAGATGGGGAATCTATTTGAAGACCTGTTTAATATCTCCCAACAGATCTTCCACCTGTTGCAACAGATGGAACACCACCACCACAACCATTGCCACCACTAATTACATCAAGACCACCACCAATGCCACCAATACCAACACCAAGACCACTGACACCACCACCAAAAACACAAATACCGACACCACCACCAACAGCCACCAACAACACCACAAACACCATCCAACAATACCATGATAGTCAACAAAATACTGAGTCAAAAACTAGTGTTTTCTCGGGTGCTTCCTACCTTTTTAGCATCAAAACACAAAATTGCTAACCCATTCTCAAAGATAACACAACTAAAAGTCTTCTTTTTCATCATTAACTAAAAAAAACCCTAATTTTTTGAATAAAGAACAAATGTAGAAATCTTCTCAAACTCTGTTATCTATGAAGACAGAGAAAATGATGGATACAAGCGAGAATGAAGTCAAAAATAATAACTATGTGATCAAAAATGGGAAGAAAATCGATTTATTTTGAAAGGTTGAGCAATATGTTAAGTAGTTATTGTCTGTATTATTGAATGAGAGGGAGAGAGGAGCGAGAACTTGAGATTTGAAATGAGAAAAAAAATTTCCCGCAAATGGATAATTTGTTTGGGTTGATTTGTAATTTTGAAAAAGAATGACAAATTTTGAAATTGTTAATTTGGTTCGGATTGATCTTAATTAATTAGCAAAATTTCAAAAGATATAGATTTTAAAATACTAAGTTAATGAGAACTCATTTCAACTCAGAGTGATCGATTGATGACTCGGGTCGGGATGAACGCAATCCAACACCATGCAAATGCAACGACTCAATTGAAGTTGTTGTTGACCCTGTGAGCTCATTCATTCATCCCTAGTTCCTCCTACATAAATTTAGGTACTATTAATCTTAACATTAAGTTAATGATAACTCATTTCAACTCAGAGTGATCGATCGATGACTCAGATTAGGATGAACGCAATACCAACACCATGCAAATGCAATGACTCAATTGAAGTTGTTGTTGACCCTGTGAGCTCATTCATTCATTCCTAGTTCCACCTAAATCAATTTAGGTACTATTAATATTAACATTAAGTTAATGAGAACTCATTTCAACTCAGAGTGATCGATCGACAACTCGGGTCGGGATGAACGCAATACCAACACCATGCAAATGCAACGACTCAATTGAAGTTGTTATTGACCTTGTGAGCTTATTTATTCATCTCTAGTTCTACCTAAATCATTTTAGGTACTATTAATTTTAACATTAAGTTAATGAGAACTCATTTCAACTCAGAGTGATCGATCGATGACTCGGGACGGGATGAACGCAATACCAACACCATGCAAATGCAACGACTCAATTGAAGTTGTTGTTGACCCTGTGAGCTCATTCATTCATCCCTAGTTCCACCTAGATCAATTTAGGTACTATTAATCTTAACATTAAGTTAATGAGAGCTCATTTCAACTCAGAGTGATCGATTGACGACTTGGGTTGGGATAAACGCAATACCAATACCATGCAAATGCAATGACTCAATTGAAGTTGTTGTTGACCCTGTGAGCTTATTCATTCATCCCCATTGCCACCTAAATTAATTTAGGTACTATTAATCTTAACATTAAGTTAATGAGAACTCATTTCAACTCAGAGTAATTGATTGACGACTCGGGTCAAGATGAATGCAATACCAACACCAAGCAAATGCAACGACTCAATTGAAGTTGTTGTTTACCCTGTGAGATCATTCATTTATCCCTAGTTCCACCTAAATTAATTATAATGAAATCTGTTGCAACAACAACTGAGCTGTTGTGTATTTTCAAATAGATAATCATATCTATTGTAACAAATGACATATCTGATTTAATTATCAAATAGACATTTGCATATGTTGTGACAGATGACCGAGCTATTGGAAATTTTTTAACAGATATTGATATCTGTTGTAACAGATGGCATATCTGATTTAGTTATCAAATGGACATTTGCATCTATTTTCACAGATGACTGAGTTGTTGGGATTTTTCAAACAGATATTAATATTTGTTGCAACAGACGACATATCTATTTGAAAATCTTTTTTTTCTTTTATTTTTAAAGCAAGCTTCTGTTCGAGTAGATAAAGTAGTACTACTAAAGGCGGTAAAAAATGTCTCTTGGATAACTCAAAAATCTCATTGAGTAGTCTTGTCTTGTCTTTTCAATGTCACCCGTCCTCAAATTATTAATGAATATTAATTAATGAATATTGAAACCTTTAATACTTTCTCCATTTCATATTAGTTGTCCCTTATTGATTTGGCACACCCATTAAGAAAATATTAATTGGGGATTTATTTTACCAAATTAGCCTTATTAATTATGCTTTGAAAATATAAATTTGTTTAAATACACTTTGTATACTCATTTAATATTAAGGGGAGTACATCTAGAAATTAGAATAATCTCATCTCTCCTTCAGCACTAAATTTATTTTATTTGTCTCTCATCTTTTTCTTTCTCTCCTCTTTAGGGTTATCACAACCTTTTTTCTCTCCTCTTTTTCATAAAGATCCTTTCGGATCTAAACCAATCCATATCTTAGATTCCTCGACTGAAATTGCTGTTTTGATCCCCTTTTGACATTAAGGTATGGTTCACTATTGCTCTTTCATTCTCGTCTTCTTCTTTGCAAGTTATTTACATTTGTTTTTTTATTTAACTACCATTTACCCATATCATATTTATTTAAAAAATTTGAAGGAACTTTTAATTATTGAATAAATGAACCAAGAATTTTTATTACAATATGCAAAGAAAGTCATCTGTTGGGAGAAGTTTAAAAGCCTTATTGGCAGTATCATTTTTTTGTATGTATTTTATTTGTTTCTTTTGTTGTTGATGCTATTATTGATGTTGTTGGTGGGGTTGGCATTGTTGGAACTTGTGGTGTGGTGTTGATGATGTTGTTGGAACAAATGTTATTATTTTCTTTGTTGTTGATATTTTTTATTTGTTGTTTCTTTGTAGTTTATGATGTTGTTGATGTTGCAACAGACGGAGCAACAATCGGAACAAATCAAACCACCAGCAAGACTGGTTTGATGTATTCCAACAGACTCCACATCTATTACAACAGACTCCACATTTGTTGCAACAGACTCTATATCTGTTGCAACAGACTCCACATATGTTGCATTAGACTCCATATCTATTGCAACAGACTTCTCATCTGAGGCAACAGACTCCTCATCAGATGCAACAGACTCTACATCTATTGCAACAAATGGATAATATTCTTTTTGTGACATTAATTTTTTTCTCTTCTTTGTAGATATAAGGAACTAAAAGTTGATCAACTTTTGCCTGACCAGCACAAGAGGCTGCAGTAAAAATGGGTTCGTAGAAATAAGATGCATGCAGATGGAACCACTTCATATGTGGGAGGTATGTATTACAAATAATGTTATCGTGAAAACACACATAGAGTACACTAATTTTGTGAATGTTGTTTTTATCGATTAGTCATAGATCATTCAAACAAGATATCTGCAATTTTACAGTTAAGTTTGGTAGGTCCAAACTAATAAGGCTAAGGGGCCATAAATATGGTTCTGATACCCTGTTAAGATTTAATGTTGGTGGTTGCTCATGTTTATTTGTCAAGCATTACGAAGTGATCTAGTTTTGGTGTCATTGTAAAGAGATTCAATAGCGATTGGACTAACTTTTAGGGTGCATTGGACTCTGAGAAGGCCTTTGAAACCTAGCACTACATCTAACAAGAATGAAAAATTAATATAGTTATTATCCTAGCGTAAATTTATATGGTTGGGTTGCTTGAGGTGATGATTATATGCCAGTAGGTACGGTAGGAGAATGCCTTCAAGGGAAAATAAGTGGTTGATGAAAGATTTTATCATCTGGGAGCTAATTGAAGAAGAGATATAGGTAGAAAGTAACTTCTAGCGAATCTGGCTGATGGAATTATCTTAAAACATGAGAAATCTGAATTAAGTACAAATATGATAGTGTATCCGGTAATGTAAATTCGTTTGTTGTCTCTCCACAAGAAAAATAATGCAGATGGACACTTTTCTAAGGAGCTGTAACTAGGTAGCATGGTCGGGATTATCACCTAGATAGAAAATAGCAGAAGACTAAGAAAGCAGTCTTAAGGGCATCGAGGGTTAAAATGATGTACAGTAAGTCTAGAAAACTTGTGCCAATAGCAACTTCAGTTAAAGTAAGGAATCTAAGCGAAGGTGGAAATTTCTGAATTTTAAATTATATCTCATGCCTTCTTGTTTGTGGTTTCGATTAGGTCCACTGTTGACCTGATCGGAACCACAAACGTGAGTGAAAGGCAAATTGAGTATCATCACTTTCATAGCAATATGGTTATAATTGATTATGTTTTATAGCCTTAGCATGTTTTCAACATTTCTTGGAGAAGATCAGAGGCATGCTCTAATTTGTGAATTTTGATAATTTTTAAGCTTGCCTCCAGCTTGCTAATTCTGTATTCAAGTTGGTCGTTGCCGTCTTTGAAGTTGGTCAAGAGTTCCTGATCTCTTGTGAGCTTGATCTAGAACACCGCCTTCAAAGTTATGGCATTAAAGAAGGCCTACAGAACTCTTTCTTCAGAAGCCTTAAAGGATACATAGAGGGTCGCTATATTTGTTTTAGGTCAAAATGTGTTGATGCACATTGAAAATATGGTTCCAACAGTTGAACAACACACTTTTATCGAGAGTTGATCAATGTAGCTTGCTCGACCAATTTGATAAATTAATAAGCAAGGAGTTACGTAATGTTTGATCTAAATTGACTCTACTAAGCCTATCAAACGTTACGTAACTCCAAGCTCATTACCCTATCAAAAAACTTAGCTCGAGTTAGTGGACAAATCAAATGAGCTCAATCTCTCAGCCTTTCTGCTGATCGTTCTTCTCCAATATAGATGACAAGATATCCTCTATGCAAAAGTCTACACTGTCGCTAGAAATTCTTGTCAGGGTGCAAGTCTTCAGAAGGCATCAACAGTAAACTCTCAATATCAAGTGATATTGAGAGATTACTAGTCATGCCTTCTCAAGACTTTTGCTACGACAAGCATTTCTGGAGTTATGTCGATAAATTTTGCCAGAAATGCTTGCCATGGCGAACGTCTTGAGAAGGCATGACTAGGAATCTTTAAATATCACTTGATATTGAGAGATTACTATTGATGTCTTCTGAAGATTTGTGCCCTGGAAAGCATTTCTGGTGACAGTGTAGACTTTTGTATAGCAGATATCTTGTCATCTATATTGGAGAAAAACGATCAACAGAAAGGCTGAGAGATTGAGCTCGTTTGATTTGTGTACTAACTCGGTCAAATTTTTTGATAGGGTAATGAGCCTAGAGTTACGTAACATTTGATAGGCTTGGTAGAGTCGGTTTAGATCACACGCTACGTAACTCCTTGCTAATTAATTTATCAAATTGGTTGAGCAAGATACATTAAGCAACGCTCGATAAAAGTATGTTGTTCAACTATTGGGACCACATCTTCAGTGTGCATCAACATATTTTGACCTAAAACAAACACAGTAACCCTCATGTTTTAAGTCTTCTGAACAAAGTGTTCTGAACGCCTTCTTTAATGCCATAACTTTGAAGGTAGTGTTCCTGATCGAGCTCACAGGAGATCAGGAACTCTATATCAACTTCGAAGATGGCAACGACCAGCTTAAATACAGAATAAGTAAGCTTGAAAATTATTGAAATTCACAAACTAGAGCATGCCTCTGATCTTCTCTAAGAAATGTTGAAAGCATTCTAAGGCTATAAAACACAATCAATTAATCCATATTGCTAAGGAAGTAATGATACTCAATTTGTATTTCAATTTTGTGGTTTCGATTAGGTCAACAGCAGTGGACCTAATCGGAATCACAAACAAGAAGGCATGGTATGCAATTTAAAATTCAGAAATTGCGGCTTTCGCTTAGATTCCTTACTTTAACTATAGTTGTTGTTGGCGCAAGTTTTCTAGACTTATTGAATATTATTTTAACCCTCGATGCCCTTAAGGCTTCTTTCTTAGTCTTCTGTTGTTTTCTATCTAGGTGATAATTTTGACCACGCTACTTAGTCGCAGCTCCCTAGCAAAGTATCTATCTGCATTATTTTTCTTTTTGAGGGACAACAAACGAATTTACATTACCGGATACACTTTCATATTTGTACTTGATTCTGATTCATCATGTTTTAAGATAATTCCATCGGCCAGATTCGCTAGAAGTTACTTTCTACCCTATGTATCTTCTTCAATTAGCTCTCATATGATATAGTATTTCATCAACTCTCTTTTCCCTCGCAAGCATTCTCCTTCGGCTCCTTCTAACATATAATCATCTTCTCGACCAACCCTTCCATAAGAATTTGGGCCAGGAGAATTTATATTGGTTTTTCGTTCTTATTTGACGCAGTACGATGCTTCGAAGGTGTTCTTAGAGTCCAATTCACACTTAAAGTTAAGTCCAACTGCTATTGGTTCTCTGCAATGACACCAAATATTGATCCTTTCTCAAAACTTGACACGCACAAACACGAGCAACAACTGTCAGTAATTTGTAACAGGGTATCTGCACCATCTTCATGAGGCCCTCAACCTTATCAATTCGAACCCATCAAATTTAACTGTACAATGCAGGATCTTGTTTGAATGATCAGTGTCTAATCGGTTAAAAACTGCATTCACAAAAACATTGTACTTTGTGTGTGTTATCCCGGTAACCTTTTCAGTAATACTACTTAACTCACACACATATGATAGTGGATCCATCTGCATGCACCTTATTCTTCCTATCCCATCTATGGCTTAAACTGAATAAATAGATGACTAGCAAGTTGCAACAGATGCCACATCTGTTGGAAAAGAAAACTGATATATCCATCTGTTGCAATAGATTATCAATATGTTGTAAGTTATTTGATAGATGAAATATATTTTACAACAGATTACCCATCTGTTACATTTATTTTAAAGCAATTTTCTTTTCTTTCCGAAATACAATAAAAAGATAAAATGTTGTATTTAGATCCATTTTTTTAATTTACATATTTGAAAAGTCACCAGTTTTATTTAATTAAGGGATATGAACAGTCGTGGATTTTTGTTTGACTAACCCCTTCCAATTCAATCATTTATAAATAGGTCCCTCCTTACTCATTCATTCTACTACACTTACAAAAATGGCTGATCCAGATTCGTACAAGAAGATTCATATGAAGTCCTTGCAGGAACTTCAAAGACAGTTTGATGAACTCCAGAGGGATTTGGCTGACTCCGGAGCAAGGCTGAAAAGGGTCGTAAATAAAAAAGGTTTATTGTTATTGAGAGATTGAAAAAACATGACTTTCTGATTATTTAATATGAAAAATGATTCGTAAATAAATGATAAACACAATTTATAACCATAACAGAACAGTTATTTAATTTTAATAACTGATCATGACACTTTGATATATTTGTTTTTAAATCTAGTTTTTTAATTTATGTAATAAAAGTCACCAAATTTGGATTAAAGATATGTTGATTATTAAAAAGATAGCTTATATGTGCAACAGATATATTATCTGATGCAACAGATTGTAGATTTATTGCAACAAATGGTATATCTGTTGCAACTCAAAAGAATAGTTACTGAAAAGAACTTATCAAGTCACAACTTTCCACAGTAATAAAAAAACCACCAGTATTAATAAATGGAGGTGAATGGTCGCGGCTTTTTATTTTTGAATCTATTTTTTTAATTTATATAATAAAAAAGTCACCAAATTTGAATTAAAGATAAAGATATGATGATTATTAAAAAGATATATGTTGCAATAGATATATTATCTATTGTAGCAGATCGTAGATTTGTTGCAACAAATTTTATATTTGTTGTCACAGATGAGTTATCTGATGCAACAGATATATAATCTGTTGCCACAACTCAAAAAAACGGTTACTGAAAAGAATTTTATCAAGTCACAACTTTTCACAGTAATCAAAAAGTCACCAGTATTAATAAATGGAGTTGAACAGTCGTGCCCTTTTGCCTAACTCATTCGAATTCAATCCTCTATAAATAGGTCCCTCCTTACTCATTCATTCTACTACACATATCTATTTGTTTCTTGCTCTTGTCTTTCATATTACACCTTCCACTACTTTCTCTTCAAGAAGTTGATTGCTTTTTCCTGTATCTGGTAAGTTTTTTTTCTTGCTTTTTGTGTAAATAAACGTTGTATTACTTTCAAATTATTTTCTTTACTTTTTTTTATGCGTTTTTTGTCAATTTATGTGTGTTCTAGATATGAGTGATCCAGTATGGGATGTCGCTATTTTATGAGACAACGTACGGAAACTACAGAGGCAAGTACATGATATATAGTGGGAGTTGGCCGCTGTCAGAGTAAGGTGTTGCAGGAGATCTGCAGGATAAGAAGGGCACTGCTGCTGCCTGTTGAAGATGTGGCTGGCGATAATAATAATAATGATGAAGAATTTATTAATAATAATTAGATTATTTTGTTTCTTCTTTCTTTCTAAGTCTGTATATATATTTTTATTTGTTTTAGTTAAATAAAAAAATTATGTTTGATTAACTTTGACCATTTTAATTCATATTTAATTTTCATTCTGTCTATTATCTTCTCAACAAACATGTCGATGATTGAATGTAAGGAGTAATTTTGAATCCAGTAATAATAGCAAGATTTAAGATTAATCTGTTGGGTTTGTGGCAGGCGCTGATTTATGTTGTTCCAAACAGATTACTCATATGTTGCAATAGATAACTAGTCTGTTTCAACAGATAAATCCCTCTGTCTCAAATTACCCTACCCGTCCCAAATTGTGATGACACATTGATTAAGAAAAATAATTAATAACATGCCTAATTTACCATAATACCCCTATTAAATGATGTTTACATTTTAATTTAAAGAAAAAGTGATTAATACAAAGGGTAAAACATGGAATTTTTTTTATCTCTTCTTGATTAATTAAAAAAGACAAGTAAAATTAGAAATCAAAATAGAAAATTTGGGACGGGTAATTTGAGATGGAGGGAGTATTTAGTTTTGACTCTGTCTATTATATTCTCAACAAACATATCGACGATTGGATGTAATAAATATTTTTGAATCCAGTAGCAATAGCAAAACATATTGGTTATCTGTTGGGTTTGTGACAGGGGCTGATTTGTGTTGTTCCAAATAGATTAGTCAGTCTGATGCAACAGATAACTAGTCTCTTGCAACAGATTACTCATCTGATACACCAGATGAGTGATCTGTTTAAATTGTGGGTACTTATGTTGGATTCATGATCGGCTTCTATCCATTATTGAAAAAAACAGCAGTAACTTTGTAACCCAGATGACAAATTCAACTAAAAATCATAATTTGACTTACCAAGGTCTCCTATGAAGTAATGTCAAAGTGAAAAGTGGTGATGTTCGAAATAAAATTTGACCTAAAAATTGATAAAATCGCAATAGTAGCGGTAACAACAACAACAATGGTCGACAAAAAAAAGATGAAGATGATAATGAAGTAGAAGATGATGATAATGAAGTAGAAGATGATGAATAAAGCAGCAACAGCAACAATGAACAACAATAATCGTGAAGAGAGAGAAAACAACAACAGATGAGAAGAGAGAGAAACGCGACTTATTTCCCTCCATTTTCTGTTATATTAACTAATATTTGGATTAAAGTGTAAATTTTAAAACTTGTGGGTTATTTTCAAACTTCTCCAACTTTCTTAATCCATAATAAAGTAATTGTCACCTCCACCTAATAATTAAGACTTGTGTCACCTACACCTCATTTTAAAACTCTTTTGTCGCCTACAACCCAAAGGCCCAACTCACAATGGAAAAATAAGGTTGAAGAGAGAAGAAAGTCGAAAAAAAATTAAGAAGAGAATGATGGGTTTCAACAAATTAGGAGAAATTAATGGAAAGTACATGAGAGTATCTTTGAAAGAGAACAATAATGGAAAGTACATAACAGTATCTTTGGAAGAGATAAACAAGATAATAACTGAAGATATATAAATTTTACTATATTTACTCTTATAACACATTATATTAGGAGATATTGAATACTATCTAATAAAAAAAGAGTTAATTTTATTTGTGAAAATGTATTTCTGATTTTTTAAATAAAATAAAATAAAATAATTTTAAAAAAATTTGATATAACTTGCAATTAAATTCTTAATAAAATAATTATCTAAAAGTATTACTACAACTACTAATTTTCAATCTAATAAATAAAGGGGATCTTTTAAAAATAACAACATTTTGTTATAAAACCCACCTTCCATAGCCACATCTTATATAATTACCACTTATAACCGCTGTATTCGATTTATGTCCGTTGTATTCGGTTTTACAGATAGTGTGTATTCATATAAAATATGAGTACAATCCCTATTTAGTCGCACCAAAAATGAAATTCAATATTTTTAAAAAGAAAAAAAGCTCAATCACGCTTATCTCGTTGAATTGAATATTTTATTGTCTAACACTACCATTATCTTTTTTTATATTTTTTTATTTTTTGTGTTTTTCCCCTTTTTTCTTCTTTTTTCTATTTTTTTCTACTTTTATTTTTTTTCGTTTCTTTCTTTTTCTCTCTGTTTGATCTCTAACTTCTATTTCTCTTTCTTCTTTTCTTTTCTTCTTTGATTTTTTTTGTACTTATTTTCTTTATTATTTTTTATTCTATTTTATATTTTTTGTATTTTCAAAAAATATGACTAGTCGAGCACAAGTCATGGATGATAATGTAAATACCACAATTGTTTATCGTATTTGTAGTCACACCGCTATTTATATTTTTGTATTTATTGATACAACTGCATTTATATTTTAAATTTCACACTCGTATTTATATTTTATAGTTTGCATTTGTCTTTGTATCTAATAGTTTGCACTTGTATTTGTATTTGTTAGTTTGTGCCATCATTTATATTTTATATAATTCACACTTGTATTTTAAAGAACTATTTTGTATATTTGTATTTTATAATTGATTGCATATTATATTGGATTATATTTACATTATGATTTTATTGTGTTTGTATATTTAGATTATATTTGGATTATACTTGTATTTGTATTCTATTTTCTTCATTACCTTTTTATTTTTAAGAAATTATTTTGTATTTGTATTTGTAAGTTGATTGCATATTGTATTTAGTCGTGACTATGTATAATTTATCATTTGTATTTGTATACAAACAAGTAAGTGCATTAATTGTATTTTCGTGATTCTAAAATATATAAATATGTAATGTATCATTTGATACGAAGTACCATTTTGTATTTGTATATCAAAATTGTCACACCCCTTTTTTACCAAAAGATTAAATTTTATGGTTTCGAAAGAATTTTTATTATTAAAGTGACAAAAGATGAGAATTTATTTCAAAAAGGATTCATTTTGTTCAAAACTCAGAGTCGCCACTTGGCATAATCCAGTGTGCCAAGTCACCTTTGGAAAACCCTTTTCAAAACAATTTTGACTCTATAAACTGATCCACGAACAGAGATTCCGACTAAGGAATTCTGTTGACCGAGGGAAAGGTGTTAGGAACCCCTTGGTCCCGTGGTTTGACCACGGTCACTTGGTGGAGTGTATTTGCTATTTTGGCATTACGAATGTATAAACCACATAAAAACACACAAAACAATCAAACCAACAAACCAAACAAAATGAATAAAAGTATAGTGTTCAGTCCAATTATACAATCCCAAAATAAATAAAAATGCGAAAATGAATCCTATCTAGCCTATACTAATCCTAACTATGCTCTCAAGTTTTACCCAATGCCTCGGGCCTTGATCACGAGCATCCTCCGAGTACAAGATACCTCGGGGTATTCCCTGGTGAATAAGTAGATAAGGCCTCGGGGCATTCCCCGATTAAATGAATACATTTCTCAACCTTGTGCGCTAAAAATAGAAAGAACCAATCACCAAATATTCACACATTCAACAAATCACCAAGAGTCCTAAATTTTGCCTACCCAAAACCTATTTTTGCCTATTCATTCCAACATATCATAATTCTGTCGCATTCCAACAACATTCATGCGTGTTTCGAATTTAACAAAAACTACAATAAACCAAAATTGATCCTATTCAACCATTTTTATCAAGTTTCCAACTCTCACCCCCAACTTCATTTTCGACCACATGATTTAACCAATTTCGATGAAGAATCAACAAATGGATATCAACAAACATTCACGATGATCCAAAATATATCAACATCAACAAACAAGAATCCACAGATAATGAATTTAACAAATGAAATATCAAACAATTAGAAATTAATAGAGAACGAGATGAAAATTGGACCTTAATGTCTCTTTCATTCAATCAAACGGAGAAGCTTCACGGATTCGAAACCTCGACTTAAATCGACTTCAAACAAAACCCAATATCAAAAATCCAAAAAGCAGCTTCGAAGAAGAAACACGGACCAAACCTCGACATAAGAACCAAAAACTGAACCCAGAACGACGACTAATGAACTTAAAGTTCAGTTTTGATCTCGAATCACTAAAATGGACGAACCCAAAGCTTCAAAAATCTGGTAGAAAACTAAAAAATCCACACAACTTGAATTCCGGTGAGATAACAGTGACCAAAACAGACGGAAGTAAGTTGGATTCCGGCGAAGCAGAATATTTCCTAAACGGGGGTGCTTGAAAATGTTCAAAAATGGACTGTTCCGGTGAGATTATCGTCTCCCTATTGGATTCGCCCAGAAGTCAAGAGAGAACGATGAGGTTCCGGTGAAGTAGTCGTCGGAACATCTACCAAACCCACCGGAACCTATTTTTGAGTAACCCAGAATCAACCCCGCTTTCTTCTACGTTACAGATCTCGACCTCGAATCCCTCTCTCTCTCGAATCTCTCCGTCAACTCTCCATATCTCTATGTTGTGTGTGTGCGATTGATACGTGACTGGTGAGATTGGTTCGTTGTTTGTCGATTTTATTTTAGTAGGATCTTTAGTGAGGCTCGCCCATGGCCGTGGGTATGTGCAAAGGTGTATGGATTGAAAATGGAAAACTGATGGAGAAGGTTCGTGACGACGAAGACCCCCTTTCCAATCTACTCCATTTTTCTTTTGTTCTTTTTGAATATTCTGTGAGTGTATGTGTGTGCGAAATTCGTGTGTGGAGTGTTTTGTAAGGTTTTTGTGAGTGAGATTATGTGGGTATATTTGTGAATTTCTTCGTGAAGAAGATGATGACCCCCCTTTTCTAATTTTGATGCTATTATTATGAGGATGATGACAAAATGGGTCCTTTCTTTGTTAGGTGTCCCCTGTGGGTCCCCTTTTCTTTTTGTTGTTAATGTATTATGTGAGGATAAAAATGTGAGTGGATAGAGAGGTGGAAGCTTTTGATTGGGTAGGTTGTTAGGATAAGATAAATTAGTTAGAGGTATTGTTTTTGTTTATTTTTGTATTTTTGTGGGATATAATTACATTGGGTTGGACACATGGTAAGGTGAACTAAAAATGAAAAAAATTAGACTTCGGGAGGGACAAAATTTGGTGTTTACAAAAATTATCATTCATATTTGTAAATAAACAAATATCACTTGATACAAATACAATGACAAACAAATGAAACAAATAATTTTATAAATACAAATACATTATAAAAATTTGAGTTGTATTTATTTGTATAAATAAATACAACTAATATTAATAAATAAAAACAAGTATTCATAGAAAGAAAATCAAGCATTCCTTTTTAATAATTAAAAATACAAATGATAGTTTACACATGTATTTATATGTTATAGTTCGCATCTGTATTTGTATTTTATAGTTCACACTTGTATTTATATGTTATAGTTCGCACTTGTATTTGTGTGTTACAGTTCGCATTTGTATTTGTATTTTATAGTTCGCACTTGCATTTGTGTTTGCTAGTTCGCACAAATAAAAAAAAAGGAGAGAAATTGAAAAGAAAAAAAATAGAAAAAAATAAAGGAGAAAAAAAAACAAAAAAAAGGATAAAAATGAAAAAAATGAATAAAAAATAACAATAAAAAAGTGAAAAAATAAAAAATAAAGATAAAGCAACAAAAAAAGAAAAAAAAAACTGAAGATAAAAAATTGAAAAAGAAAAAAAAAAGAATAATAGAAAATAAAAATAAAAAGTGAAAATACATGAGAAAGATTATAAATTATAATTATAAATAATTAATAGGTAAGAGGGAATATAAATTATAATTAATTAAAAATTAAGCTTTAAGTGGTAATAAAAGTACTAACTAATTCTGATAATTTTTCCAATAAATAAATGAATAGAAAATAATTTTGACTTGTGCAAATATGGTGAATACAAAAATCCCTATTTCCCCGAACCCCGAGCTTTCTCCCTAATGGAAACCCAGCACAGAGACGAAGCCCTCCTTCCCGAAGAACTCATCACTGAAATCTTGCTGAACCTTCCAGTGAAATTCCTCTTGAAATTCAGGTCTGTTTGCGAATCTTGATTTTCGTTAATCTCTAGTCCTGAATTTGTGAAGAACCATCTCTTGTTATCCGCTACTAACAAGGACTATACCCATCATGGTGTTATTTGTAAGGTTAATTATTTTAATTGCATTGTCGGGGGCTGTTCTGTTAGCTCTTTAATTTACGATTCTATAACTGAGGCACTTGAGACTTGGACTATCCTGGTAAAAATCGTGATGATTATCCTTGGCTTATTGGTTCTGTCAATGAATTGATTTGTCTTGCCATTGGAGTATTTCACGGATTATGTGATTTGTTTCTATGAAATCCATCAATTAGAAAGTATCACAAACTGCCTAGTTATAGACCTGATCATGACGATGGTTTTGCTAATTTCAATTTTGGTTTTGCATATGATGAGTTCCAACATGATTACAAGGTAGTGGTTATTTTCCGTATTTATAGAAGGGGGTCTCGGAGACTCGAGACACGTTGAGGTCAAGATATATAATCTAAAGAGTGATTCTTGGAGACGTTTTGGTGACTTTCAAAGTAGAGAGTTATTCAGTGCACGAGCGGATCTATTCATTGGCGTGGGTCACGCCACCCACAAATTTTGACGAAAAATCTAGGTATATATATATATATATATACTGGTATAGTCAAATATTAAATTTGCCACCCATAACTATCTGGTGCAAGTGACAAAGCATCACTTTTGTTGCCCACAGGACGTGTGTTCAATCCCAGTTTGCAGCATTTGTTTTTTTAATACTGATATAGTCAAATATTAAATCTGCCAGCATTTGTTTTTTAAAATTATTTTCTGTAAAGCATTGTTGACTAAAACAGGGCAACAAGCGTACATTCTACCATTTAAATGAATTATGAATATTATATTATGATATTAGTAATATTATTGAAAGATCAAGTTTTGCCATTTTATTATTATTATTTTTTTAATTAATTGGTTGGTTAATTGTCCCTATATATCAAAAAATGAATAATTTGATTAATTTAATCGATAAGCAGTGGCAGAGCTAGAAGTTCAGCGAAGGATGTGCAAATTTTATTCTTAGCTATATTAAGAGTATGCAAAATTAAATATACACTCATTATAATTAACATCTAACCTTTATTCATCACATAATTTTCCGACGAAGGGTGTGCATCTGATCACCCTTCATCGAAGCTGACTACGTCCCTGTCGATAAGTTTACTTGGCACCCAGAGAGTCCGAATCCTGAATCCACCTCTGATTTAGTGATACTACTAAGTTTGTCAAGGGGAAACTTCACTGGCTTGACAAGCAATGGAACATCATTTCTATTGATTTGGCAGATGAGAATTGGACAGAGGTAGAGCAGTCTTGCTATTTTTAAGGATGTGGATTTATGAAGCCAGGAGTGTTTGAGGGTGATCTTTCTGTATTTTGTAATTACGAATGGACTCATGTTGATATCTGGGCTATGAAGGAGTATGGGGTAAGAGAATCTTGGACAAAGATGTTTACCATCAAGTCTCCTGATTGTTCTTTAAAACATATATATCATCCACCCATTTTACAGTCAAATGAAGGTGAACTTCTGCTTCGGTGTGGATCACGTTTCACAAAATACAATCCAAAGGATGACTCGATCAGATTTCTAGGTGTTAATAACTTTGCTCCATTGGGTGAGGTAGAAATCTATGTTAAGAGCCTCGTTTGTCCTTTTGGACGGAAGAGACCGCGAATGCACCAAAAACGAAGGCTGACGTTATTTGTTAGGAAGACAATCATGTGACTAATAACCTGTAAGAATTACACTATGCTATTAAATTCTGCTTCATATTGCTTGGGGATCTTGTTAGTCATTATCCCTTTTTTTCAACTGTTTTCAAGAAACGATAATATATTAAAAGAGCAATTATTTTGGTTGCATTACTGTTCTATTGTACTTTAAATTCAATCTTACAGGACGGCATTGCTCTGCTTGAGCAGTTTTCTATTTAATGAAGTTTAAGGCTAAGATAATATCTAATTTTGGTGTTTCTCTTTGCTGTTAATAGCTAGCTGATTATTTTAACTTTGTATTTTTCCCCTAAGAGATATCTTCTTATACTTCTGCTTATTTGATCTTACAAGGACTAAATCAATTTTGTAGAAACTGTGCAAAAATATGCTGACATACAGATTCCTTGGGATGTTTAGTAGCTCATTGTCAAGTTAATAGTGTACATATGTTTCCTAACTCCTAGCGTTGATGGGCAAAGTTACCTGAAATTTGTTATTGGTGGGAGGTATTGGTATCCCGTGGATTTAATCGAGGTGCATGAAAACTAGCCCGGACACCGTAGTTATTTTGAAAAAAATAGTGTACACACGCAAAAAGTCATAGTAATTTATGATAAGCATAGTTAATTGACAGTTATTGACATTAAAAAATTTAACTAATGATATCTTAAAAAGTCTGAAAGATCAATATGTATCTGCAACACAATAACATTCAGTATAATTTCACAAAGTAGGGTCTAAGGCATTCCTCATTGATGCTCGCATCGGATGAGTCTAGCCAGTCAAAGGACACGATCAGGTTCAAGACGAGCACAACCGTCATAATTCAGTAGAAATATAGTACACACTATACACTGGCTAGTTGTGCCCGACTACTCCATCTGCCATTCAGTAATCTAAGTCCTCCAAATCTGTACTCCCTCCCTCTCATTACTTAAGTAGTAGCAATCAAATTTAGGTTTTCAGAGTATCGTTAATAAGATTAGTCTAATAAAACATACTTGTTAACGGAATGAGTACAAGATTTGCTGAAAATAACAAATTCCTGGAAATCAGGAAAGAAAATATTTCAAAATTCAAACATACTGTAGTTACTAAAAACAAAGCTGCAATCCTAAAACACAGAAACTGACATCTACATTGCCAAATATTAGTGGAGACATATAAGGCTTCACACTTTAATATTTTTGTTTTTATCTTTATACAAGACAATGTATATTTACCATTTTTCCACTTAAAAGAAGAAGATGAAATAATGCTTGCTTGAACAGCAAATCCACCCTTCAACTTTTGATGGTTATTTTTGTTTTTCAACTTTTAAATTTAAGGCTTCTCATATATAAAAGGTTGTTAGTGTATGCTACTTTATGTGTTATCGGAGACACCATGGTATAGACATCGGATGAATAAGAGACAACATGATCGTCATCCACATTAAATTTTCACGGGAGGCTTAACTATATTTTTTCGTGTAAAAATAGTTATTCAAGACTATGCTACAATTATCTCCCTACTATTTACGATAAAATGTAATTCATGACCTAGCATGAGTAAGAGTTACTATATTCTTTTATGTTAAGTTATTCAAAACTTTGTTTAAGTTATATCGCTATTATTTTACAATTTCAGATTCGACATTCGACATACAAGTGCGTGCGGCGTGCTACAATTATTTTTGGTTATCTTTATTGGTTCAAACAAATAAGTGACAATACAAAAATCCACATTAACCATTCGTAGAAGAATCTACAATAATATTTTTCTCTCGTAAAATGGGTTAGGATGAAATCTAGAGATTTATGAAGGAATGCTAGCTATAGGCTTAACACATGCAAGTTGAATGTCTACGAAAAAGCTGTCGTAAAGTTTCGATCTTTGTATTAATTATTCAATACTTATCTTAAAAAGTATTGATGCCATTTTTCGATAATATGAATTTTCAGACAAGACATATACATGCAACACACGTGTGATGGAAAAGTATACATGCATGCATGTGCGTGTGTGTTTGTGCGTGTGCGCGCGTGTTTCTATGTGTGTGTACTTGTGTGTACGCGCATAGACACACGTGTCTCTATGCATGTGTGTACGCGCATCTCAAAAATCTTATTAAAGTTTTTTATGAAATCTCTATTACGATTCAAATTTGTTTTAAAATCTGGACTTTCATTAATCTTTAGCCTTGAATTTATAAAGGGCCATCTCTTATTATCCTTTATTAATAAATGTACACCCACCATGAAGTTATCATTAGGGCTGCTATTCTATTTGGCCTAGGTTTCAAGGATTATTCTCTTAAGAATTTATTTTATTATTTTATAATAGAGGCATTTGACTTGAATTATCTTGGTTATATGATTGCAAAGGAATATCCTTTGATTTATATATTTTGTTTTTTTGTATGAATTGATTTGATTTGCCACCTGTCTATTTGACGGACTATTTAAATGTGAAATTCGTCAATTAGAAAGTATAAAAAATTGTCTAATTTTAGACATGATGCAAGTTGTTGCTACTATTCTGACGAACTTGTTGATTTCAAATTTGGTTTTGCATATGATCAGTTACCAGACGATTAAAAGATAGTGGGTATTTTTCCTATTCACTGGAGGAGGCAATTGATACAGGTTGAGGTCAAGATATATAATAGTCTAAATACTTAAGATTTTTGGAGATGTATTAACGGTTTTCAAGGTCAAGAGCTCCTCAATGATTCAATTAAGTTTGATAAGGAAAAACTTCATTGGCTTTACAAATAATGGGAAATTATTTCTATTGATTTAACTAATGGAACATCAAAATATTGAAAAATGAACCCTCCCTCTACTTTCCACTTTTATTTTATGGTGTTTTCGGATACAAGAATCTGTATTTAGGTACAACAACTTCAACACTAGTTCAAGTTTAAAACAAGAACACTATGAAATAAAAAAAAACACCCTCAACACAAGATCAAAGTGATCTTTCTAAGAAGTATGTTTTATTTATTTTTTTCAGAAATTAAGATGAAACAGAAATATAAAGCCAAGTCCCCCGACTTCACGGAGTGTCCTTAAGGAATAATTTTCCTCACTGTACCCGAGGTTTTTGGAATCTTCCTCCCGGGATAAAATGACTTTCAATCCAACTATAGTGGTACCTCAAATAATTGGATTCGTCGAACTCACTCAACGATTTGATTGATTACAAAGAATGTTTTGAAGACAAGAAAAGTTTTTATTTCAGAAAATTTTTCATTCATAAACCTGTGGATAAATGCAGGTTTATATGGCCATCAAGTGCCCCTTCCCAAAGGTGGCAATGATTCATCTGAAAAGGTGTATCATTTGGAAGAGTCATGTCTGTTCATTTGAAATATTGTGTCTTTTTCTAAACAGACACAACTATCTGAATAGTCACTCCTTTTCTAAAATAATATGTCTTATCCTCAAAGGTTGTGTCCCTCCATTTTTCATTCACACATTTTTCATACATATTGAACCCAACAATCCCCCAATGAATGGGGAATGGCTATTTTTTCGTAAAATTTTACGGATAAGTATGTGATCATCAAGCAAAGACTGATTGCATCTAGATAAGTGGATTTCCCTTTGAACTTTCCGTAGTGAACATGCATCGGATGCACTCGGTCAATCGGTAGATTTGATATCTTTGAACCGTCGAGCTTTAATGTACACCTAGACAACACGTGTCACACAATCAGCCTTTTACCATTTATGGTTCTCACGGTTTTGTTCTTTTCAGCCATGAACACATCTAGGATTCATGAGAGCTTAGAGAATAAGCCTTTACTAACATTCTCCTTGAAGCGGCTTCCATTTCGCCCTCACATAGGTGATTTCTAAACTTTAAATCCCATAGATTAAACTATTTGGTCAAATCTGTCAAATTTAGATAATCATTAAAAAACTTCTCACCTTAAGTCTTATCCTTGTTTACTAAAATTGTCTACATCCAGTCTGCTAGGTAGAGTTACCGTCATACTGACTTGTCCTAGGCCTTAAACCTATTCCCTTAGATGTCCTTTCCACTCCTTCTCTAGATAAGCCTTTTGTAAGTGGATCCGACACATTATCCTTTGACTTTACATAGTCAACAGTAATAATTCCACTAGAGAGAAGTTCCCTAACGATATTATGTCTCCGTCGTATGTGACGAGATTTACCGTTGTATATCATGCTCCCTGCCCTACCTATTGCCGCTTGGCTATCACAATGTATACATACTAGTGCCACTGGTTTGGGCCAATAAGGAATATCTTCCAAGAAATTTTAGAGTCATTCTGCTTCTTCACCGGTTTTATCCAATGCGATAAATTCAGATTTCATTGTAAAGCGAGCAATACAAGTCTGTTTGGATGATTTCCAAGAGACTGCTCCTCCACCGATAGTAAATACATATCCACTTGAGGATTTTACTTCGTTCGACCCGGTGATCAAATTTGCATCACTATATCCTTCAAGTACCGTGGGATATTTATTATAATGCAAAGCATAGTCTTGAGTGTATTTAAGATACCTCAAAACTCTTTTCATTGCCATCCAATGAGTTTTGTTGGGATTACTCGTGTACTGACTCAACTTACTGATTGCGCATGCTATGTCTGGTCGTGTACAGTTCATTATATACATTAAACATCCCAATACTCTTGCGTACTCCAATTATGAGTCACTTTCACCTTCATTCTTTTAAAGTGCAAAGCTCATATCCAAAGGAGTCTTGGCAATACCGAATTCCATATACTTGAATTTGTCAAGTACATTTTCGATATAATGAGACTGTGACAATGCCAACCCTTGTGGAGTTCTATGGATTCTTATACCTAAGATCACATTCGTAACTCCAAGGTCTTTCATATCAAACTTGCTCTCGAGCATTCGTTTAGTTGCATTTATGTCAGAAATATCTATACTGATGATATGATCAATATATCATCCACATATAAAAAAACAATGACTTGGTGATTTGGAGTGTCTTTAATGTAAACACATTTATCATATTCATATATCTTGAACCCGTTTGCCAACATGGTTTGGTCAAACTTCGCATGCCATTGTTTAGGTGCTTGCTTTAGTCCATACAATGACTTAATAAATTTACACACCTTATTCTCCTTTCCTGGAACCACAAAGCCTTCAGGTTGTTCCATGTAAATTTCTTCCTCCAATTCTCCATTTAGGAATGCGGTTTTTACACTCATTTGATGGATTTCAAGACCATATACTGCCGCCAAGGCAATTAATATTCGAATCGATGTTATCCTTGTTACTGGCGAGTATGTACCAAAGTAATCAAGGACTTTTTTAGCTTGAAACCTTTTACTACAAGTCTTGCCTTGTATTTTTCAATAGTATCATCCACTTTCATTTTTCTTTTGAAGATCCATTTAGAACCTAAAGGTTTATTTCCTGGAGGAAGATCAATCAATTCCCACGTATGGTTGCTTAAGATTGAATCAATCTCACTATTGATTGCCTTTTTCCAAAAGAATGAGTCTGACGACGACATCGCTTCTTTAAACGTTTGAGGTTTATTTTATAAGAGAAATATTACAAAATCTGATCCAAACACAGTAGAAGTTCCTTGACGTGTACTACATCTTGGATTCTCTTCATTATGTACATTCTCACTTGGCTCATCTCGAGGTCGTTTAGATCCTCCACTAGACTGTTCATATCTAGTTTTATACGGGTAAATGTTTTCAAAGAATTCAACATTATTTGATTCAATTACCGTATTTTTATTTATATACGGATATTCGGATTTATGAACTAAAAACCAACATGCTTTACTACTTTTAACATATCCTATGAACACACAGTCCACTGTCTTAGGTCTTATCATAACCCTTTTAGGCATAGGAACTTGGACCTTTGCTAGACAAACCCCACACTTTGAAATATTTCAAGTTGGGTTTCCTTCCTTTCCATTTTTCATAAGGGATTGATTGTGTCTTACTATGGGGAACTCTATTGAGTATACGATTGGCTGTAAGGATAGCCTCCTCCCACAAGTTTTGCGGTAAACCAAAACTTATAAGTAATACATTCATCATTTCCTTCAACGTTCGGTTTTTCCTTTCCGCAATTTTGTTAGATTGAGGTGAATACGGGGCTATAGTTTGATAGATGATTCCATTCTCTACACATATTTCGACGAAAGGAGATTCATATTCTTCGCCCCTATCACTTCTTAGCATTTTTATCTTTTTTTCTAACTGATTTTCTACTTTAGTTTGTATTATCTAAACGCATCTATTGATTCATCCTTACTATTTAGCAAGTAGATGTAACAGTATCTAGTGCAATCGTCAATAAAAGTTATGAAATACTTTTTTCCACCACGTGATGGTGCTGACTTCATATCACAAATGTCAGTGTGTATTAAGTCTAAGGGATTAGAATTCCTTTCAACGGATTTATAAGGATGCTTTGCATACTTTGATTCCACACACGTTTGACACTTTAATTTATTGCACTTAAAGTTGGGCAAAACCTCTAAGTTAATCGATTTTTGTAACGTTTTATAATTAACATGGCCTAAACGTTCATGCCACAAATTATAAGACTTAAGCAAGTAAGAAGTATTTGAATTTTTATTGATTTCAACATTCATTACATTCATCTTATAAAGACCCTCGGTGAGATAGCCTTTTCCTACATACACTTCTCCTTTGCTAATTACAACTTTTCCAAAATCGGTTACACATTTGAATCCGTTCTTGTCTAGAATGAAATAGAAATTAAGTTCCTACGTAATTCCAAAACGTACAAGACATTGTTAAGTGTCAAGATCTTTCCTGAAGTCATTTTCAAGCCCACTTTTTCTGTTTCTTCTACCTTAGCCGTAGTGGAGTTAGCCATGTAGATCATTTCTTCTACTTGAGCTGGAGCAACTGATGAAAACAACTCTTTCTTGGTACAAACATGGCAGGTAGCACCAAAATCCATCCACCACTCGCGAGGATTCCCCACCAAGTTGCATTCTAAAAACATAGCACACAAATCATCACATTCTTTGTTGGACTCAATCATATTTGCTTGGTCCTTTTTCTTGCCTTTCTTAGGGGCACGACAATCCGTGGACTTATGACCAATCTTGCCACAATTGAAACATTTTCCCTTGAATTTCTTCTTGGGTTGATTGCTTCCTTGTTCAACTTCCTTCCTTTTCTTAGAATTGTTTTGGTCATCTTGTACAATATGTGCTCTATTAATTGTAGAATTTCCTTTTGACCTTCTCTCGGAAACCTTATTATCCTCTTCAATACACAGTCGGACAATAAGATCTTCGATAGTCATCTCCTTGCATTTGTGCTTCAAGTAGTTTTTGAAGTCTTTCCACATAGGTGATAGCTTCTCAATGATCGCTGCTACTTGAGATGCATCATTCATAAACCTACAAACTAGTTTATGTGAGTACTAAGAACATTTTCAATTTGTTCAACCAAGATATTTTTTAAAGATATACCTTCCGCTAGGAGATCGTGAATGATTACTTGCAATTCCTGCACTTGAGAGACAACCGATTTGCTATCTATCATTTTATAGTCTAGGAACCTTGCAACAAAGAATTTCTTAATTCCCGCATCCTCTGTCTTGTATTTCCGTTCTAGTACCCCCCACAATTCTTTCGATTTCTTAGTTCCACTATAAATATGATAGAGGTCATCAAGCACTCAGACTTCCTTTCTTAGTTCCACTATAAATATTATAGAGGTCATCTTGGAGACCACTCAAGATATAATTTCTGAAAAGAAAGTCTAAGTGCTTCCAAGCCTCTACAATCATGAAATGCTCTTTGTCCAAGATTCCCTCGGGCACCTCAGGAGTATCCTCACTAGTGAACCTTTGAAGGCATAGAGTGGTGAGGTAAAAGAACATCTTTTGCTACCATCGCTTAAAGTCAATGCCCGCAAATTTTTCAGGCTTCTCCGTAGGCGCCATTGGTTGTGGATCATTTGCTCTACTTGTTGAGGCAATACTAGTTGCCCCCATAGTCGTAGCCGCATCTTCCATTTGACTTTCATTAGTCATTTTTCCTGTCACCACAAGACAATAAAATTTAGTATTTTCAGAGCCCTATTTATAAAGTTAAGCAACTTTAAACTCTTCTTCTTGTTTCTAGTTAACGATGAAGTTTTTATGACTTCCAATCATCAACCGAATGATCTTTAACTTGTGATGAAGATTTTATGTCATCGAATCACTAGTTAAGTTCAAACAGAGTAGAAAGCTTAAAGCTTTAATCTCCAAAAATAAGCAATACAGATTTTGCAAGATTTATTCCTTAAGATTGTTATGTTATGATGTTTTTGGATACAAGAATCTGTATTTAGGCACAACAACTTCAACACTAGTTCAAGTTTAAAACAAGAACACTATGAAGTACAAAAAATACCCTCAACACAAGATCAAAGTGATCTTTCTAAGAAGTGTGTTTTATTTTTTTTTTAGAAATTAAGATGAAACAGAAATATAAAACCAAGTCCCACAACTTCACGAAGTGTCCTTAAGGAATAATTCCCCTCACTGTACCCGAGGTTTTTGGAATCTTCCTCCTAGGATAAAATGACTTTCAATCCAACTATAGTGGTACCTCAAATAATTGGATTTGTCGAACTCACTCAACGATTTGATTGATCACAAAGAATGTTTTAAAGACAATAAGAGTTTTTATCTCAAAAAATTTTTCATTCATAAACCTGTAGATAAATACAGGTTTATATAGCCATCAAGTGCCCCTTCCCAAAGGTGGCATTGGTTCATCTAAAAAGATGTATCCTTTGGAAGAGTAATGTTTGTTTATTTGAAACATTGTGTCTTTTTCTGAACAGACATAACAATCTGAATAGTCACTCCTTTTCCAAAACAATGTATTTTCCTCAAAGGTTGTGTCCCTCCATTTTCCATTCACACCTTTTTCATACATATTGAACCCAACATCCACTACATCATCCTTTGATTAATTTCAAATTTCTTCCTCTAAAAAATGTATATTACTTAAGAACCTTATTAAAAGAATGGGTAAATATAGAAAAAATTTCATCAATTCTCATAAACTTTGAAAAATTTACACATTTTGAACTATGAAGAAAGTCCCAATAATTTACTTAGTGTGGACTTAGATAAAATATTTAATAACAACACTAAAATAAATGGTAGATGCTCCTACCGTTAATAAAATGATATGTATATGCCTCTCACACTAATGGTAGGGGCATATGTGTACCCAAAGTATAACAGAGGGTCTATACGAACTATTTATCATGGTTCGCGGATATGTTTGTCCCTTTTTCGTTTCAATTTTTTATCCCAAATAATTAATCCAAACTCACTACCCAACCCAATAAAGCTATCAAACTCGATTTCAAACCAACTTGACCCAACCTTTATTTTTTGTTCTAAACCTGATACTTCCTTTGTTTTTCTCTTAAACGTGAACTCCAATCAAATTGCAGTAATTGATCATTGCTGCTAGTTTGTGTTTACTAGTTGGAGGGAGTGGAGATTAGGTTGGAGGTGGTCGGAGCTAGGGTGCAACGATGGTTCGTCAGTGGGGGTGTTTTCGATTCAACAAAAACGGTGGCTATGTGGTGTTGACCAATGATGGGTAGTATTTTTCCGATGGAATATCATTGAAACTTGAGGGGTTTAATTTATTTGGTGTTGTTTTGAGGTGTTATGAGTTGATGATTTTTTTTTAAATTGGTAGTAATGAGTGTCATTGTATTGTGTGTGTAGTATCGTTATAAGGGTGGAAAAATGCGTCTGTTAGATAAGCGTCTCTTGAATTTTAATTGGGATCGGATTGAGTAGTGGGTTTATTTTGTCGGGTAGTGGATTTGAGTTAATTATTTGGGATAAAAAATTAAAATCAAAAAGGAATAAATATATCCCCAAACTATGATAAATAATGCGTATATACCCTTCGTCATACTTTGGTACACATATGCCCATACCGTTAGTGTGAGAGGCATATACGTATCATTTCATTAACGGTATGGGCATATGTGTACCCAAAGTATGATGGAGGATATATACGTACCATTTACCATAGTGCAGGGATATGTTTATCCCTTTTTTGAATAATAAATTATCTCTTAATTTTTTAAATTAAACAAATAAGGTTGGACAACTATTTTTAGTTTACTTGATAAATAAAACTGGATGAAAAAGTAATACTCTATCCATTTTATTTTACTAAGAGTAGTATGAAAAAGAGGTAATAAAACTCTTTTGATTTGCACAAATAAAAAGCAAATTGAAATATTTATTTTTAGTACATGAGCAAAGGAAAATAAAACGGAGAGAGTATAACAGTTATTTCTAAATACTCGTCAATTTAAAAAGAGAAAATACATCAAAACACCCTTAAACTTGTCCGCAAAACTTACTTTAGCACTTTAACTTTACGGGTAATTATTTACCCCCCTAAACAACTTTCAACTGAATTTTCTACAACCTCAAGAGGTGACGTGGCAACATTTATTAAAATCCGCGCATTGTAATTAAAAAAATTAAAAAATAAGTTAGTGGGCCCCATTTATTTATTTTCAGCTACCAAATTATCTCCTACATCATCTTCTTCACACCCCACCACCCGTCTCTTCTTGTTCTCTATTTTTTTGTACACCCATCAACCAACTACAATCAAATACGTATCAAAATATTTTTTGCGTGTGGGTTCTGGCAACAACTCAATCTACAGTTGGTATAAATTGATTTTTTTTGTGTGTGTAAGTTCCTCTGATCAGTTGGATTTTCTTGAAGCTCCTACTACTATTTTTGAATAAATTTCATAGCTTTACAGGCCAATCAACAGTTGAATCTTTTCTCCCGTATAAAAATTGAATTTTTCGGCCAAACAAGTTTTGAGAACTTCAATTTGATATTGATTCCACCAACTGAGACTGAAAACGATTCAATTTTTTGTGAATTCTTAATAAAAATCTTCAAAAAAATTCAATTTATTTCATCAAAATTATTTTTCCTCAATAATTGATCCATATTGATCGGATTTTTGTTTTGATGAACAAATTAGAAATGTCCATATGAAAGACGCACCAATTTTAAAATTTTGAATTCAAAATTAAAAATATTAAACCTTAAAAAAATGAAAGCATGGCGGAGGTGAAAGGGTGGGGAACGGATTTAAAGAAGAAACAATTTTTGGGTCGAGGGGTGGGGTGGGGTGGGGTGGGAGATGAAGAGGAGAAGAAAGGAGGGATATGGGGATTTTTCACTTTTTCATAATAATAATAATTTTGGGGGTGGGGATGGGGTGGGGGGAGGGGATTCAAAGAATCGGGCTGGGGGGAGGAAGGGTTGAAGAGGAGAAGAAAAGAGGGGTATGGGGATTTTTTAGAAGAAAGTATTTAAAAAAAAATTACGTGGCTCTGATGTGGCGCCCACGTCAGCGCGTGTGTAGTGCACTTCCCATAGTGAGAGTGGTATAATATTTTTTAGGTTGTAGAAAATTCACTTAAAAGTTGTTTAGGGGGGTAAATAATTACCCGAAAAGTTAAATTGCTAAAGTGAGTTTTGCGGACAAGTTTAAGGGTATTTTGATGTATTTTCTCTAACAAATCAAGAGAACATTAATTATTGTTTTTCCCTCAGCATTAACTAGGAAAAACGAAGTGAGAATGCCTTTCAAGTTTTCAATTAATTAAAAAGGATGAATGAGTCTTACAGTATTAATTAAATTAGAAGAGGTCAAGTCCCTCAAACACACAATTATTCAATAACTACATTAGTTGCCCCGACATTGTTCAATAACTTCGCACAATTATCAAACGTTTTCTATAGTTTTTGAGACAATTTCTACAGTCGTGGAGGTAAAAGTGTAAAAATAAAAAATTTAAAAAGTATGTCTTTTTTATTTAGTTTTTAAAACCTGAAGGACTCCAATTGACAAACTCATTTGTCTCATTAACTATTCTAAAATCAAGAAATGTAAATAGTTATTGAATAAAGTATTAATAAAGAACATATTTCTCCCTTTGTTTTAAAATAGTTTACGCGCCTAAAAGTATTTATTTTAATTTAGTTGTCCTTTTATAAAGTCAAGATAATTTTATTATGTTCGTTCAATGCTACATCTATAATTAAATGACTATATATACTTATATTTATATTTTTAAAGTATAATCAATAAGTTAATTTGGTAAAAAAGCCTATCATAAATATTCTCTTAATGGGGTCAAGTCAGCAAGTGCAAACTATTTTGAAGTAGGGAAAGTAATTAAACTATAAACACAATTGTGCAATATCGTAAATACTAAAATCTCTATTTCTCAAAAGGGAAAAGATATCAAAATCACCCTAAACTATATTCGAAAAGTTGACTTCACACTCAAACTTATCTAACATCTATTACCCCCTATCCTTATTCTAAGTGATATTATTACCACCTTGGAAGGTGACATAGCAAAACAAGCGCATTCACCTTCCTAAGATGTGTGAGAAGCTGAAAAAAATCTTAAAGTGACACACTTACACACATTACATTATTTTACTGATCATTATATATCTTTTTAAGTATTATTTCCTTTTTAATGAACTCTCTTTCTTATTTATCATTTTATTTATGGAACTCAATTTTTTCTTTTAAAAAGAGTAAAGTATCTAGTACCTCGCTGAACTATGACCGAATTTGCAATGACACACTCCAACTTCATGGGAGTTCTATTATCCTCTGAATAAAATTTTAGTGTATTTTTGTCAATCTTTTTAGCTGACGTGGCACCTTTGATGTGGACCCTATTTTTATATAAAAAAAAAGGTGACACATCAGCACAAAAAAGTAATAAAAATACATTCAAATTAACTTTAGGGGGTAATAGGACTCCTGTGAAATTGGAGTGTATCGTAGTAACTTGAGAAAATTGAAGGAAAGGTGTCTTTTAAGTCTTGAATAAAGGATTGGTGACATTGACCAACTTAAAGGGTCAAACATCATTAGGAAACTTGATTAAGTTAATTATGGACTTGATTAATATTTTTAAAACTTTCTAATCTTTTCAAAAATAAATCAACTCGCACCCCTCTTCAATCCAAATCAACCAGTCTCTCTCCTCTCTCTCTTTTTCGACAACTTCTCTCAACTCTCTGCTAACCAACAGTTCTGCAAAATTCTCTCTTCAATCCCCGGCGACTTCAACCTCCGGCGAAAAATAGTCGAGTGAATTTTTTTTTGACTTTCAACCGTCAATCGACGTGAAGACTTTTCTGGCGACAACAACTTCGAGTTCTTTATCGTCCCATTTCCTTTTTCACAGGTAAAAAATTATAAAAAAAAAATAGAGGAACTTGAGCCAACTACTCTTCTAGTATTGAAATATGGACTAAACAAAACCCTAATTTCTGGAATTTCTTCTTCTTATTGTCGTACTGTTGATTCAAATTTGTTAGTGATTCTTTTTCACAATTGATGTTCTTAGTGGAGACCCCTTCTTAGTGTGTGTGTGTGTGTGTGTGTGTGTGACATGTTGGTGTGCTGGGTTGATTTGTTGTTTGTCTTGGTAAAAATGGTGTTGCAACAGATAAAACATCAGATGCAACAGATGAAGACATCTGATGCAGCAGATGAAAATATCTGATGCACAAGATTAAAATCTGATGCAACTATGAAAATCTGATGCAACATATGAACAATCTAACAGATCATTCATCTATCGCGACAGATGACTCTTCTGTTTTGAAGAAATCTAAACAATATTGATCGAACAGATAACTCATTTTACAACAGATGAGTGATATGTTTCAATAGATCAGTGATCTATTTTTATTATTTCTAATAGTTTACTCGTCCGTTGTAATAGGTCAGTTAAATGTTGCAACAGATAACATACCTGGTGCAATAGATTAGTGATCTATTTTTATGGTTTCCAACGTATTACTCATCCGTTGCAATAGGTTGGTTATATGTTGCAACAGATAACTACCTGGTGCAACAGATTAGTGATCTATTTTTATTGCTACCAACGGTTTCTCTTCCGTTACAACAGGTCGGTTATATGTTACAAATGATAACATACCTGGTGTAACAGATGTGTGATTTATTTTCACTGTTTTCAATGGATTACTCATCCGTTGTAATAGGTTGATTATATGTTGCAACAGATAAACTACTTGGCGCAACAGATTAGTGATCTGTTTTTACTGTTTCCAATGGATTACTCATCCTTGCAACAAGTTGGTTATATGTTGCAACAGATAAACTACCTGGTGCAACAGATTAGAGATATATTTTTATTGTTTTCAATGGTTTACTCATCCGTTGCAACAGATCAGTTATATGTTGCAACAGATAACATACCTGGTGCAATAGATTTGTGGTTTGTTGGAACTGTTATTTTACCTTACCGTTGTGCATGTTGGATTTACTGTTATCCCTTTTTAATGATGCATTAATCAATTATAATCTATTTTATGTTCCTGTTAATTTAAGATAATATGGCTCTCAAAAGAAAAAAAACTGAATCAAGTCTAAGTAAAGGAACAAGTGCAGTAGCTCGGCTACATCCACCACTCTATGAGTTTACTTTACAAGTGTAGGAAGCAGTAAGTCCAATTCTAATCAAGTTTTTATTTTAATTAATGATTATTTTAAATGATTTCATCATCATTCTAATATATGTACCGATTTATTTTAGATTGTCCATCCGTGGCTTATTCTAACCAACCGAGTTGAAGATGTCATTTTTTCTTACTTTACGGTCCGTGCAAACTTTAACGGACCCTAAGGTCGTTGATGGAATAAAAATGAAATTGTTTGGAGCAACAACCATCACAAAAAAATAATTTTGGATGGTGGGCTTGTTGTTGTTGACGATGGTAGTCGTAGTGATAGTGGTAGTGGTGCTGCTGTTGGGGTTAATGAAACTCCTCTTACCATTTTTGAAACAACAAGCCATTATGATTATAATCATACTGGTTGTACTGATTTTTCTCCAGATTTTGCCATATCTAGCAAATATTCTATATGCAAATGTCAAGACTGCAAGGCAAAATACGATGGAGTGATTAATGTCATTAATGCACTAACTGCTTCTATAAAGGAAATGACATCTAAGAGGGGTGTCATTCTATCAAAGAGAATTTCATATCCATATACTCCACTAGAGATCAAGGTGGCTAAGCGGAGAAGGAAAGATACTTCCAAGGCATCATCAGGCATTGAAAAAAGTAAAATTGCAATGCCTCTGTCTTTGTCTTGCACCGATGCTCAGTGTGCAAGGGCCACAAGAGTGCAACATGATCCAAAGAAGGTGAGTGTAGATCACCTGTTCGAACAAACAAATAGGCACATATTTGTTTTAACAAATGATGCATCTGCTAAAAATTATCAAACAGATATATACATCTGTTGTAATTGTTGTCTAACCTGTTGCATCAGATGCGTTATTTGTTGGAATAAATGAGTCTTATGTTGCAACAGATGGATCATCTGTTCGAAATTATCGTACTTCTCTGATTTACCTATTCAAATTTATCCTAACAGATGATTCATCAATTGCAATATAAGGCTCTTCTGTTGCAATAGATGGACAATCTGTTGTATATCTGTAATTAGCATTGATAATTCTGGCTTTCCACGTGGATGTCATAGTAGAAAACACTACTGAAGATCATAATATCACAATTGATAATCCATTAACTTCTTCCAAAGAAGAAGAAAAAGTGGAGTCTGTCAGTTTGGGAGAATGGAAGAATTACTCGTTTGAAGGGTTAAACATCTTAGACGAGGCTTCAAAAAAACTAACACAGTTGATAAATGACTATTCAGAATGGATTGTCGATGGGCTGTTAAAGCATCATGCCGGCAGGTACATAAATTAATTTTTAAAGATATTGGTTTATACTATTCTTGTTGTAAGAACGTGACATTAACACATATAAATCATCATGTAGAAAACAAAATGACGAATGCTACAAAGTGAATGAATCAAGTCTTAGTTTTCATATGTTTGACTTTGTTGTTGCATACGCCAAAACGAAGAATTGGTTCTATTTGATATCATAGCCCCAAACTTGCTAGAATGATGAGGTTTAAATGCCATACATATTACTATTAATTAATCCTTTATTTAATTGCATCTTTATCACGTAATCCAAAATGTTTGATAATATGTGCAGCACATCGATGTCATTTTTTACTACCTCCGAAAGAAGGCCAAGTTGCAAACACAAGAACAATACAGATACACGACAGACAATTGTTTGTACAAAGTTTACATCAATAATGCCTACGATAGGTATTGTCAACAACAGTCGAAAGTTTTCTAGAATGAGGAATGCTTAATCAACATCATCAAAGGTTTTAGCATTTTGGCTGGCTTACCTTGGTATTTGATCGATGAAGTGTACATCCCAATCAATTGTGGTGATGAATTTCATTGGGTGTTAGCTATCGTCATTCTAAAAGAGAGGTGCATCCGAGTTTATGACTCGATGTCGCAAAGGAGATGTTGTGGGCCTTCGTCTGAGATACAAAAGCTGGCCAAAATATTGCCTACGTACCTTGATATGAATGGCTTTTTGGACCAAAAGGTTCGTACTGATTGGTCGATGATTGAAGCGTACCGGGTTAAAGGTAATCCATTTGATGCACAATATGTTGAAGGAATTGCTCAACAAACCATTTGTAGCTTGTAAGTATAAGTGTCATGATTTAGTTTCATTGCATAAATTTCACAACGTTTGCATGAACTACAAGATATGCATTATCTATTTTTTTTAAATGCAGAAATTGAGGTCCTTTTGTTGCCGCTTACACCGAGTATTTGAGAGATGGATTACAAGTACCAAATGATGGACTTGATGCCGGATACTCTGCAAAAGATATGTGGCTCTTTTATGGAAATACGGAGAAGTGAAAGATCAGAAGTCGTACTCAAGCGAAATTAAAGATCCACGATGACCAAACTCGAATTTCATAACACCGGATGAAGAAAAACTTGTCCATATTGATTAGATCTTTATAGCTTGAGTCCGTCAATGTAATAACCTATCTCCTTGGTTTAACTTATTGATTTATATATAGAGTAGATCATTTGTACCCATAATAATTTTTTTTACATTTCATTTATTTGTTGAGTTATTTCATGTAATTTCTGAAGGCTTCGACTTATTTTATGTTGTCTATGAATATAATTTAATCCTTAGTTTTGAACATGTTAATTGAAATGGAATACTAAATTCAAATATCGCAACAGATAATACATCTGCTGCAATAGACGACATATCTTATCAAATAGATTTAGACATATGTTGCAACATGAGATACAACACGTAGATCATCTGTTGAAAATTATATAATAGGTCTTCCTACTTTCTTGTTTTTTCCAACAGATTACTTACCAGTTGCAACAGATAGATTATATGTTGCAATAGATTGGATATCTGTTGCAACAATTGGATATCTGTTGCGACAGATAGATTGGGAAACATCTATTAATGCAACAGATGACCAACTTATTCCAACAGATAATCAATCTATCACAACAGGTATTATATTTGTTACAACATATATAAAATCTGTTGCATCATAAAAATTTAACTTGGCCAGACCTAAAAATTATTTCCACTACATGTAAAGTGAAGTGGCTTGAAATGAAAAATTATTATTGTGTTCGTTTCTGTCTTTGTACATATTCTTTTTTATACATGGGCTCCAACCATTTAGTTAGTACCCCATAATCCCAAACTCGTTGCATCTTTCCCACAACGGAGTCGCATATATCAGTCATTTCTGTTTCGGTCAGCAAACACTCGATGTATGCAAGCGAGTACGGCCCGCACGTTGCACCGGTTTTATTTTTTGGGAGCTTGATGTCCTTATTTCGACCTTCGAAATTCCATGATTCCTTCGTCAAGACTTCAGATGGCAAATGATCCATCAACTTACTCTGCGTCAACAATTTGGGCAATAACTTCAAGAGTGGCTGCATGTGGGCTAAAAACGTGTCCTCGCTGAAGACAGGTAAGTTGCAGTCATAAACCTTAATATTTTCCTCGTAGAGTAGTATCTCAACAGCGAGAAAATATTTGACTTTCATGTTCATGACTGCAAGGATTCTCTTTGCCTTGGTCCAACTCTTGTCGTGTAGATATGGTCTCTTTCCTCTAACATATTTAATCGTTTCTTCATCC
>NC_061113.1:17139628-17319304 GCF_002878395.1 Capsicum annuum | reverse complement strand
GAAGATAATTTTTAAATAGGTTAGTAATTGTAAAGAGTAAAAACACAGTGGAAAGAATACGATGCAGAGGATTCTCTGAATCAGTTCACAGATTACCCAGCTAACACAACTTATGCAACAGATGTGTATTATATTGCAAAAAATTACACATTTGCTGCATTGATTCTTCTTCGTGGAGTAGATTGGATAGATTCTTCTTCGTGGAGTAAATTGGAAGGCTAGGTTAGTAAAATTAAACTTACACTGTCCTCGTACCACACACGTATATTTGTCATTTTTGTGAAGTCTTTGGCGGCAAATGAATGCATGGTGTATTCTTTTTGAACCTTTGTCCTGCCATTCATGATTTCTTGCAGTTCCTTCTTCTTCTTCTTGCCAAGTGTCGCGAATATGTCCATCTTCTTTAGTGGCTCCTGAACTTCAACAACTCTGGAGCGGGAGGAGTTACAGTTTTTGCTGTTTTCAGAACAATGAGAATTTGTCTAATTTTTCTTGTCTAACCCCTCCTGGATTTCAACTCCTCGACAGCTTCAATAATAGCCTCTAATTTTTCAAGGAGTTTATCCTCTCTGTCCTTGTACACTTTGCATTTACAATTTTATATTAAAATAATTAAAAAAAATAAAAAAATGATAGTCCACTTTTTTCTAATTTTTAAAATTTAAATATTTAAAAAAATTAAAAAATAATAAATTTAAAAATTAAAAATTAAAAAAGGCCACCCCACCTCCTACCCTCATTCAACCGCCCCACCTCACCCCAGCCCTCACCCTACCCAAGCCTTCTCCCCCCCCCCCCCCCCCCCCCGCCCCGTACAGCCCCTCCCTACCCCAGCCCACCCCGTCCATCCCCTCTCCACCCCAGCCCACCCCAGCCCATCCCAACCTCCTCCCCACCCCACTCAGCCCTATCCAGCCCCCTCCCTACCCCAGCCCCCCACAGCACCACCTTCAATTTTTTTAAATTTTTCCTCTCTAATGAATATCTTTTCATTTTTTTAAAATTAAATTTAAATTTGAATCTTTTCATATTTTTTTGAGATTAAGCTTGAAAAAATTTAAAGTTTTTGTGAATTTGTTAAAGACATTCAAATTTAAAATTTTAAAATTCATTATGTTTGTATATATGAATTTAAATTAGTTGAAGAAGAATTTTAATTATTAAATGAATTTGATATTTAATTTGTGAGTAAAAATAAATTAAATGACATTTTATAATTTAATTATTTGGATATTTAATATAAAACATGATTATTTAAATTTTTCTATAATTTATAATTTTTTTATTTAATTAAATTAATTTTAATATTTAATTTGTCATGTAGCATATTAAAAATGACTTGGAATTTAATGAAACACATGAAAATGACGTGGCAGATGACGTGACACACGTGGCAGCTGCACATAGGAGAGTGTGTTACATTCACCAAAAAAGTGTTTAAAATATTATTTTTTTAATGGGTTCAAGGGTCTAGATGACAAACATATAAGTAGAAGTGTCCAACTTACAAAACCGACATAGTACAGGGGTCCACTGAGCCATTTACTTAAATAATACTTATGGAGTCGTTTGATAAAGAAAGAAAGGGAAATGAAAGAAAGGGTAAAAAGGTCATTAAATGAATATTTTATATTTTTTAAAATTTTGTTATTAAAAAATATTCCACATAAGCAAAAATTAGTTAAAAAATAATAAAATGGGTTGGATGACTTTCTGAATAAAACATCTAAAGTTGAGTGACTTTCTGAGTAAAGTTTAAAATTAAGTGACTTTTTGGGGTAAAAATTCAAAATGAGTGACCATTTAAGTTATTAACTCTATCCTCTCTTAGACCCTATTTGTGGGAATACATGGATATCCTTTTGAGTGTTGTTGATCATGACCCATATGAGGGTCGTGATGGCATCCCGCTCAAACTTAAGGGGCTACTAGGGTAGAGGCCTCAACAACAAGTTGAGTAGTCTCCATTGAAGAGAGAGGCCTGCGTGAATTGAGACTGACTAAAGCCCACTTTGCCACTTTGCCTTGGCAAATTTGGATGGAGTCTTGCTTATACTAGAAGCACTATTTGGTATAATAGGTTCTTTTAGAATCAATTTCAAATCATCTGCTAGAGGTTTTATCCGATATAGCGCGAGTTTAATTAAAATAAAAGACATAGTGAGAGTTTGAGTTTTATCTGATTTGCTCTGTATGCGAATGGATACATTGTGTGGCCATTGGTTACTAGAGCTCAAAGTTCCATTGTCTATGAAACTTCCTCTTAATTGATTAGATTATTCAGTATCTGAGTCTAGTGGTTCGACTAATCGAATTTGTATCGGTCAGTCAGGCTTATTAAGGTGTAAAGTGTAGAGAAGTTTTCTATTTTCAAGGCTCACACTCGAGACTGAGACTTCTAGTTAAAGGTGAAGAGCAGTCAATCATGTCACCACCTTGTTGGTCCATTAAATAGACCAATCTTGTACATAATTTATTTTCTTAATTGAATGATTGGTCGATATACTAGATAAGAGTTTAATATAATGACATTAATTTCCTGCCTCTTATTAACTACCCAAATATTTTATTGTCAATTGTTTGGAAATCAGGGACACCTTTAGTGGGATCAATTTCTTTAACTTCCCACAGAGATCAGTTTTCTGTTTAATAATTTATCATAGAGCATGTTAAATCATGTTAGCTTAGATAATTTAATTATTTATTTATTTATTTTTTGATTAATTTACAAGGCCATAGTAATCTTTAAAAAAATTTAAAAAGTATAGTTTGGATATTAATTTAGATGATTTGTTTTTTCATGCGATCAACCAGCTCAAAACGCAATTACATAGACCAATTAAGTTTTTCTTTCCTCTCTTTAAAACGAGTACTATTATTTTAATATAACTGTGAACTGTACAGTCCAAAATTTATATATTTATATTTATTAACTACATTATCATCTTCTGTTTTATATGATAATGTACTTGTTGAACGAATAATTGGATAGAAAATGAAGTGGTTGATGTTTTAGTTTAACTTTTTCTGTTTATTTTTGTTAAAAACAAATATGTATATCTCCGTGTGTTATTATATAATGTATGAAGTAGGTATTCACAAGGAGCAATATTATATCTCTATCTATATTGTGGATCGTATAAAATTGCTCCGTCACACCCGTAAAGGTGATCGAGTTGATTGACCAGGTGACCTCTTAGATTCAAAGTTTATGCATGTTTTTCGGTTGAGCTCACGTGATTTGCTGACTATTATACTGAAGCGAAATTTATCATGTACATGCTCAAACGCTAGCGGCCTGCGATTCATTTGTCAACAAAAATAAGATTACCATCCGTTGAATTCATGTTCAAACATAAAACAATGACACACACTCTGTAGTTATATTCCTTATTGTACTGTATATTTTTCTCTCTTTTTAGAAATGTCCGCAATATATTTAATTCTTCTTTTACCAAAAAAGAAAAAATAACATGAACATACACTCTACCTTATCATATTTACATAAATTTTTATTCTTACAGAGTAATTACAAAATCTCAATTAATTATATATCTTTGTTAGATGTATTGGAGGCTAATTATGTATCTCGACAGATGCAAAATTGAAATGTATCAAGAGCTAATTATGTATGCTTACAAAGGAAAAAAAAAATATTTTTATTGAATGTATTGAGAGCTAATTATGTATCAATAGCCTCAAAATTGTGATTTTCAGTAGTATGCAAAATATCAAAATTTTCTATAATTAAGTTTCAAACTGTTGGAATTTATGTTGTTGGAAAAAAAGAAAGGAAAAAAAAGATCCAACAAATGAAAGGTTTTAATGAAATAATGATCTCATTTAACTTAAATATGTTAGTTTCTATTTAAACGTTAATTGTATTTAAGCTATAAAAGGATCGTTCGATTAGTTATCTCGAAATTATAATATTGAAAATTTAATATTGTTACTAATAATCTATAACGTGCTTGTTGTTTTTAAGTTTGCTATTCATCTACGTTTAAACTAAAGTGAGCTCATGATGCAACTAAGCTCTATTTGCTCTAAGAAGTAAAGATACGTTACAATTTACAGCAAAAATTCTCAAAAATCTATTAATTAAAATAGCACACTATTAAAAAGAATATACATGCATACCAAAAAATTGTTGTGTGATAAAATACACTAACAAGTGTACATAGTTCAATAGAAAAGTCATTGTCAACAAGTGGCAATTTTTCTGTGTTAATTTCACAGTGTGGTTCATATTCCAATTTATTGCATCACAATCATTCATTTAATTTTCAAATGGAAAATAACTCAATTATGCTTATAACTAAATATAAAATAAAAACAAAAAAAGGGTTATTCGATCAAAAAAGAAACAAATACCTGGCTATTTCAGCAACTCATTTATATAATATTCATTACATGATACTGCTTAAGTTGATTTTTTTTAAATTCCTTTAAATTCATCACTTAGATATTATGTAAAACAAGTTTGGATTAGAAAAGACATTGAATATTAGGTTGAACTTTTCTTTTGTCCTATTAAGCGTTGTGAAGTGTCAATGACATATTATACAAGGTGAATCACTTAAGTTGTTATACTTACGTGACAATTTAAATTTTTAATACATTTGATAGTCTACTTGTATTTTTCTAGATAAATTTTGAAATTTTCTTGTGATGTGAAGATGTTTTGACTTATTTTTCTCCCATAATAAATAGTTTTATTGATTTTAGTACAATAAATAAAAAGTTAAATGATAATTACCAACTTTTTTATTCTTGAGATACTATTGAAAATCATGACAATTATAAAATTCAGTTTCTGTTTGACCATAGATTTTGAATTTAAAATTTAAAACTTGAAAATAATAAGTTTTTAAAATTGTGATTTTTCAAATTTGAAGTTGTGCATTTTTCTTAAATCTTTTTGTAGTTTTGTTATTGAAAGTTCTCAAAACGAATTTGAAAGTTTATTTGAAGATTAGATTATTAAAATTCAATCCATAATTTATAGTTAAATTTTAGTTTAAGAAATAAACTTTTGGGATTTTTAAAGGATCCCTTTTTATGTTGCAAAAGAAAAAAAAAACACTTTTTGATATTTTTCTTAAAAGTGAAAATTAGAAGTACCATACATCCATTTTTCTTTTTCTTTTTTTAATCTTTTTCTGATACTCATTTATAAAAAATAAAAATAAAAAAATAAAACCAGGTTGAAGGCCAAATAATATCCATGAGCAACAATTACTAAATGCCAAGCTATGCATCGGTGTAATTTATATATATAATATAATTAATTCAATCCATTTCTCAAATTAATCGAAAAAAATAACACTTAACCAAATTGATTTATTTTTTCCCCACACATTCCATAATTTTATCATAGCACGCATTTCATTTCTAATATTTATAAAATCTTGAAAACAAATGAGTTTAATCTCTTTATATAATTGGTAAGGGAAGAAGAGGGGTTACAGAAAAATGCTTAAATTGCATAATTGTCCATCAATTCCAATACCCAATTCAAGATTTTATCACATTTCTCTTTCTAACAGGTCTGTTTTTATTATACTTATAATGAATATGTTTTGTATATCATGTGGTTACTATGAATATTAATTATTAGCTCTCGTTTGACTATAGATTTTGAAGTTGAAACTCGAAATTTAAACTTTGGAGTTTTTTTTAAAGTTGTGATTTTTGTAACTTGAAAGTTGTTTCGCATCCCAAGAGTGTGAATTAGTGGTCAATGATGTGGGTTAAGAACAATGATGTCTCGAAAGACATAAAAAATACTCAGTGATTGTCTCATTTGTCCTAGCTTTAGTGGATAGAGTTACCTGATATTTGTTATCTTTTGTTGTTGCTGGGAGGTGGTACGTATATGATGGATTTAGGCGAGGTGCACGAAAGTTGGTCCGAACACTACGGTTACCAAGAAAAAGAAAGAATTTGAAAGTTCCGTTTGGACATGTATTTTTGTAACTTTTCAAATTACTTGAAAAAAGATTGAACTTTTGTGAATGAAAGTGAGATTTCTCCCAAAAATGTTTAGATGATGTAAAAAGTTTGAACTTTTGTGAGTGAAAGTGAAATTTCTCCTGATAAACTGTCTAGATGAGTTTTTGGCAACTTGAAAATATTCTGAAGATAAATTTTCAAAATCTATGACCAAGCGCTAGCTAAATGTGCAAGTGAAGTATAGATAGATACTTGAAAGTTCTGTTCTTTATCTTGGGTGTGTTGTATATTGTAAGGTTGAAAGTAATTTCTACAGTTTACTACTATTTCACCTCCTATTTTGGGACTCCTGTTAGTGTGTTCTGATCTGAGTTTCTTGCATCTGTGTGTATTTTCTGAAATTTTAATTGCATTTTATTGTTAAAAGTAGACAATCTATGCTGAATTTGACTACTTTAATGAAAGACATAATAGTCCGTTGCGAAATATTCTTGTGATGACATACAATAAAAAGAAGTTATGAACTAGAGAGATTGATCGAATCACCTTGGTCACCATGTAGTTTTGCACCCAAGGGTGTGACCTTGGTCAATGAAGTGTATTGAGCACCATGAGGTCTCAGGTTCAAATCCCAATAGAGACAACACACTAGGTGATTTGTTTCCATATGCTCTAGCCTTGTTGGACAGTGTTACCTACCTTTTGCTAGTGGGAAGTGATAGATATACTGTGAATTAGTCGAGCTGGTTCAGACATCACTGTTATTACAAAAAAAAAATCTTATGATGACATACAATAAAATGAAGTCATGAATTACAAAGATTGAATGAAAATAATAGGATTTTGCGCAAATATGTGATTTGAGGTTTTGTCTTCGAATTCAGTGTACTTTAAAGTTGAAGTAATTCATCATCATTTAGATAGGATAAATCTAAGACAGCTCTCTTATGGCCAGTTAATGCGATTGATTGAGGATAGAGTCTTGATCTAACCGCTTTTATGAGTATGCTAATAGATAAGAGGATCTCCTAGAATAAGAGTCATAATATTAGGCGTAGTGGTATGGGATTATCTGGAAATCCTTCAAATACTTAACCATTTTGGCTCTGCTGTTTCGTCCATCTTCACAGATAGAGCCAAGGCATTGCAACAACAACAACAACATACCCAGTATATTCTCACAAAGTGGGATCTGGGGAGGGTAGAATGTATGCAAACCATACCTTTACCTCAGAGATGAGGTAGAGATGAGGTAGAAAGGCTGTTTCCGGTAGACCCCCGGGCCCGGCTCATGACAAAATAGTCTAGAAAGGAGCCAAGGCATATATCAATTATCATTAATACAAAGTCCTGTTAACAGAGCAGTCATTGTTGGACAATCCTCCATTTCAGTTAGTTGCATATCTAGCTGCCACCAAAATAGAATACAATTCCGAACCTCAAGGGCGGACGATATTTCTTGAATAGATGAACATTGTCCTACGCAGATTAGGTTAGAAGGCTAGTGCGTGTGGGTGGGTCGTAGCAAGTAGTTAGGAGAGTTTTGGTATAGCCGGGCTAGTCATCTTAGGGCTGTGTCCATAGGTTGGGGCTGCTAGTTAGGAGAGTTTGGGTGTGGTGGGTGTCTTTGGTTTGTGAGTGTATGGTATTACTCTGTGGGTGTCGTATTTCTGTTATTCCATCCATCCTGTTGCATGTTTTATTACGACTTTGTTTACTATCAGTTGTCTTGAGCCGGGGGTCTATCGGAAACAACCTCTCTACTTCCTCGGAGGTAGCGGTATGGACTGTGTACATTTTACCCTCCCCAGACCTCACTAGTCGGAATACACTGGGTTTGTTGTTGTTGTTATTGTTGTAGATGAACAGTGTCCTAAGATGGTAGAAACTGCTGCAATTACTTGATTTTCAACAACAACAACAACATACCCAGTGTATTCCCACCTAGTGGGGTCTGGGGAGGGTAGAGTGTACGCAGACCATACCACTACCTCAAGAGAAGTAGAGAGGCTGTTTCCGATAGACCCCCGGCTTAGGACCAATAACAGTATAACAAATACAAAAAGTAAGCGGATACAAACTAGTATGTTGCAATTACTTGATTTGTTTAGTGGAAAATGTTGACCGTTGGAAGTCTCGTTATTTTCAGTATTCTGCATATTGAAAATTGAAATAAGTTATTCTTTGTTTTCGTTGTGTAGAATGTCCCAATGGATCTCTGTTACTCCAGACTACTGGTGTCTAGGAATACTGGATCTTGATCTCATGTAGTGCTATACCAGCCTCTTTTCCACCAAAATGTCACATCTTTCTGATTTAACAAACTTGAAGAATGCTAGATACACAATTTTATAATGTATATTCTAAAGTGACAGTTCTGAATGGGTAAAGTTAAACAGTTGTTGAAAATCTCTTAACAAATAGTATGTTGATTATTGACTGGATATGCATTTTCAGTCAGAAATTTGGTTGGTTCTATTAAATCAGGTACGCTTCAGTGAATGCATAAGCCCAGATATTTGTGCATTGCTAAGCCTTGCAGCTACAGCCTAGAATATTCATGTGATATAGAACCTATCCTTTTTGCGCATTGTTTTAACTAAGATGTTCCAATTTCCAGAAAGTCATTGGCCTGTCCCTGTTGGAGCAACCACGCTTCTGCTTTTTGCATGAATGACTGGTTGGCCAAAAGTAAAGGTGAGTAACTAGATAGGTATTTTCAATGTTGTATGAGTGCTTTTGCAAAAGATAAGCTCCAATGCAGCTGAAGTTCATGAAAACTGAGAACTCAGCATTATGTCATTAAGAAGCTTGATGTGCTGGTAGTCCTTTGAGATCCTATCCTCCTTTTCAGAACTGCATCCTAGTAATGCTTGTTACTCTTTTCAACCAGGAAACCTGCCAAGCATTCAACTGAAGACATGCAGACAGCTAACTTCCACAAGAAACATGAATATCTGGGAAAATCTGAATCATCAGCCATTGGAGATTTACTTGAAGAATAGCTCTCAGGTACACTGCCTCTTGGCACAACTGTATATTAGTTTCAGTTTGAAACAGAATATTTTAAAGATTCTAGAATATGTAATATTTATTCTTTAGATTTAACGCCCATGTATGATATATGATTTAATGTTTCCCCTACTTATCAAGAAAAAGAATTTAGTGGTTCATGCAGGGTCATTAGTTGTCAGATTTCCTTCAAGTTTGTTGCTTTTGGTTTTGCTACTGAATTATTTACTAAAGGCAGATTAACATCTCCCAGCACTGTAGTATTCTTCACTAAGTTTTTGGAGGTTGGTCTTTTCAATAAATCAATAGATAAGCAACTGAATTTGATTGTTGTCCATAAAAAACTTAGTTCATACTTCTCCTTGGGCCCTTCTTAGAATTTCATGATATGCTTCTGATTCAGTTCTCACCTTGAATCTGAAGTTGACCACCTTTAGAAATCTAGAGGAAACTAGCATCTATACGGATTTTTAAAGAACTTCTATCATAGTACAGCGAAAATTTCATTGTTTTAATGAAGTAAATATTTGGTTGCTATATTAGTTCTGCAAATATGGCACTGCACCCAGTATAGTGGATAATCTTAACTTCTAGATCATGCCATCTTTATTCCGGAAAAAACTGACGTACGTTACAAATTCTCCAGTTGTTTAATAGTATAATATTTTAGCCGACCCCGACTTGTTTGGGACTAAGGCTTAATGGCTGTTGTTTAATATAATATTTTAAAAGTTTGATGAGGAAGAGCTGAATATCAAGTTGTGAGGCTGGTTCTTGATGATATAGACATCTGGTCCATGTTGGAGCCATTGGGATTGTACAACTACCTCTGTACTTCCAGTGTTTCAGCTGACTTCACTTCCATTATACCAAAGAATTTTTTCATTTTCTATCCTGTTGAGAATTGATTACTTACCCAACTTTGTGCGAGTTCTTCTATAAACCGCTTTCTGCAATGTCAACAATTTTAGTGGAAAACTCTCGAAGGTAGATCGATTATATTATGTAAATATTTACTAATGAGTAGGTCCAAGATGGAGTATTTGGAATGTAAGTTTAGTGACTCGAGGCAGGAGGACGAAGTGGTGGTGAGGTTGGACTCCCAGGATGTGCGTAAGAGGGATAGTATTGATGAGGATGTTTCTAACCGTATTGGCGTAGGTTAGATGAAGTGGAGGCTCGCCTCGGGAGTGTTGTGCGATAAGAAGGTGCCACTTAAGCTTAAAGGCAAATTCTATAGAGTGGCAGTTCGTCCGGCCATGTTGTATGGAGCGGAGTGTTGGCCAGTTAAGCACGTTCACATCCAAAAATTGAAGGTGGCGGAAATGAGAATGTTGCGTTGAATGTGTGGGCTTACTAAAGGGGACAAAGTTAGGAATGAGATTATTCGGGATAAGGTGGGAGAGACTTCGGTGGAGGACAAGATGTGGGAAGGAAGGATGAGATGGTTTGGGCATGTGATGAGGAGGGGCGCGGATGCCCCGGTTCGGAGGTGTGAGAGGCTAGCGTTGGATGGCTTCAGGAGGAGAAGTGGTAGGCCGAAGAAATACTGGAGGGAGGTGATTAGACATGACATGGAGCAGTTTTAGCTTACTGAGGACATGACCCTAGATAGGAAGGCGTGGAGGTCTAGGATTAGGGTAGAAGGCTAGTGTTAGTGTGTGGGTTGTAGCTAGCAGTCAGGAGAATTCTTGTGTAGCCGGATTTAGTAATCATAGGTCAGTGTACATATGTGTCTTTGGGATGTGAGTGTATGTCACTACTAGGTGGGTGTCCTATTTTCTATTGCTTAGTTCCTATTTTTCTTATTCCGTGTTGCTCTTATTTCCCGTATTTCATATTTCTGTGATTTTATTCTATTATTTCCTATTCTTTATTTCGGTTATGTCATCCATCCCCTTGTTTATTTTCCTTATCTTGAGCCGGGGGTCTATCGGAAACAGCCTCTCTACGTCTTTGGATGTAGCGGTATGGACTGCGCACATCTTACCCTCCCCAGACCCCACGCTGTGGGAATACACTGGGTTTGTTGTTGTTATTGTTGTTACTAATCAGAATGTCTAAATGTGCAGGACTTCCCAGCTAAAATTGTAATAGCTTCGTTGACATTTTATTTCCTGTATAAATTGAAGCTTCTAAATCTAATTGGTAAGAAGATGGGGATGATCCAAGAGTTATTCTTCTTTGTGACTCAAACATCAGGGGCTCAAAGTTTACCTTTTGCTTGTCTTTCTAAGTCCATGAATAAACCAATACCACTTCAGTTGGATGTGTCCCTCCCTTCATTGAAAGACATCAAATGGAGTTTAGCACGGTTAATATATTTGTTCAACATACAACTGGAGAAAAATGTCGCAATGTAAGTAAGCCAATTATACCTCCTTTGCAACATGTTACCTTTCTATTTATCTTTCTCAATGACTTCAGCTCGTGATGAGTGCAGAAATGACATCATGGAACATGCTAGCAAAGATTAAAAGTTTGCTTTGTAACAATAAAATGTAGGTGGTTTGAATCAGGAAACTTGTGCTCATTACTTCTTTAATTTGTTCTGGACCTGAATCGTAATGCTTATAACTTTTCAAGTATGCATGAACTTGTACTAGTAGAGTTTGGGTTATCTGATCTTACTATTTTCTCTCATTTCTGTTGCAAATAATGCACTTCCAACTGTAATCTTTGTACAGGCTTACCATCTTTTTAGCTAATTTAAGATTATAATGTACGAAGAGAGAGGAAACACATATATGCAGATGGTAGTTCTTTGTAGCTCATTCATAATAACACAACATATGCGGAAGGTAGTTATTTGAATTTTTCCTTAGAAAAATGATCTATTCCATTTTGTGCAGGTTTTTTATTGTCCTTTTGGTATCATGCTTCTCATTTGTGATGATTGGTGGTTTTCTGTTCTTTAAATTCAGGTAACTCTTCCAGACATGATATTCAATATACTACTTTTGTGCTCATGTTGTCTACAGATGTATAAAAGCTACAAGCAGATTAAGTTTCTCATTACAAATGCCGAGTAACCCTCTCTTGTATTAATATCCAGAGATCTTCTTAAAACGCCTTCTTTAGCAGAAGCATTTTGTAGATTTCTACTCTTGTCACTTGCTTTCATTTTCGTCCGGTTGAATCTGCCTTTTCCTGGATAATTTGTCTTTCCAGATCTGTCGCCCCAATAAAAAAAGGTTTTTGTGGTAGGCCCTGTCCCCATATTATTACGTTTCATATTGTTTCTGATAGTGAATTTTGTTGAAATTTTATATGAGAAGTTATTCATATTTCGGTCTTCTTCTTCCCTATCCGGAGGTTTGTTTGCTTATCTGGATATTTTCATTTTTTAGAAAACGCAGGGGCAGTACTTACTCTTTGGAGGACTGCTTTTGGGAGGCCTGGGCATGCCTCTGTTCATCATCTACTCACCTGAAAGTGTGGTTTATCTTTATCACATTTGATTTTGTTGATAAGATGTAATCTTCTTACTGATTAGCAATATTTTGATCATAACAATTATCATTTCTAAAAGTACTTGCATTTGACTGCAGCAAAGAACAAGAGTTGAACGTGTGATAGGATTCATCCTTGCCATATGGGGCATACTGTTTTATTCTCGCCTACTGAGCACCATGACTGAACAATTTAGGGTAAGTTCTTGAAAGATGCTACATTTATGCTTAGTATCAGCAGGCAGTCCTCTGACTAGCACTTCGACAGAATAATATGCAAAGACTCAGAGAAGGGGCACAAATGCAAGTGTTGGAAACTGATCATATTATAATTTGCGGAGTTAACAGTCATCTGAACTTTATACTAAAGCAGCTGGATAAGTACCACGAATTTGCTGTTCGCTTAGGTACTGCCACTGCTAGGTAATCACGTTGCTTACAATTCACCATACAAACTATGCATAGTTCATCAAATATTACAAGTGAATTACCTGTTTGCAGGCGGCAGAAAATTCTTCTTCTATCTGATCTTCCAAGAAAGCAAATGGACAAAATATCCGACAACATCACCAAAGATCTCAATCATATTGATGTCCTAACAAAAAGGTCCGTCTCACTTCATAAAGAAAATTTTTTTAGGTTTCAGAGGTCACTATAGATGATCAAACAAGTCATAGTAAAGCTACTCCATTAGTTATATAAATCAATTGTGCCTAGTGAAGCTACTCCATTGATTATATAGATCTCCTATTCATTTGTTCTCTACAACTACTTGCCCAGTTTAATCCCACAAGTGGGGAGTATGTCTCTATAACAAGGAAAAAAAAATCAGCTCCAGGTAGGAAAAGAGAATAAGGGGAATATCATAGATGACAATTCCTTGAGCAAACCTGTATGCGCTAAATTTGTAAATCCTCAACTCTTTTAAGGAATTGAAGTGCTTCATTTGCTAGATGGCAAGCATGTTCCTATTTCTGAAATGCGCTTTTCTTATATATATGCTATATAATATTTCTCTGCATTTTCGTAAAGCCTATACTGTCTAGAGAGAGTCACCACTTGTTTATTTAACCATATCTGATTTTCAAGTTACTCTCTCCGTTTCCTGTATGGATTCTTTTTCCCGAGCTAAGAAAAGAGCTGTATTTGATTGTGGGTGCTACTGAATTTGAGGATGTTTGTCTACTTTGAAACCTTATTGAATTAGCTTAACTGTTTTCTCGCACTTCCAATGAATAAGATTGACTTTTTCATAAAAGCATTCAATACTTCCAAAAGTTGGTTTCACGAATTATCATTAAACAATATCATGTTTTTATCATTCTAGTCCTGGTAATTATCAAATTTAAGCCTCAGACTTGATATGGGTGGCTGAGATACATGTTACCATAGTGGATGCTGGTCCAATCTTACTGCAGAGCATGGTGTTGTGCATCTATCTTTCTCACTTTGAAGAGGGGGATCTGGTTAAAATTACTCTAAATTTGCATATATTGCTAATGGTCAAAGCATCAAGTGATCATAGTTTGGCTTTCCAACTGGGTTTTGTTGACTCATAGGTCGACGTGGGCCTCGGGTTCAGAGGCCTTAGTCTGTCCATGCTTCCTGAGCTATTTTATGATTAAATTGAAGTTTCTGTAATTTCAATTACCTTCAATCTAACATTTCATACATTTTTCCTATTGACAGTTGCAGTTTAAGCATGACTAAGTCATTTGAAAGAGCTGCAGCCAATAAGGCACGTGCAATTGTGATACTTCCAGCAAAGGGAAACAGGTATTTAAATAGTGAAGAGTGATTCACTTGAAAGAGGTCAATCTGTATTCCTTTATCATAAATTATATGTTATAGTTGAGTTTTAAGTTTAATGAAGCATTTACTGTATGTAGTTAAATAGTTCCTGTGTTTTCTAAAAAGTTAAACTTACAGCTTAAAGTTTCAGTGTGGTTTGTTGTTTTCTCAGTTATGGTCTATATTGATTGAATCAGTATACAATGCGTTTTTGGAAATGATCTCTGAAAACTGTGTCCTTGTAAGCCATAGGCAAAATATGCAGAAATAATAGACCAGGCTTAACCATGCCACAGAAACTCAATCTGTTATCTGCAACTTCAGTGCCTAAGTCTAGACCTTATGAAAGGTCTCATGTGCTTTCTTCTTAATTTCTTATTTGCAATGTTCTTAATTTAATTAGGTATGAGGTCGACACAGATGCATTTCTCTCAGTGCTAGCCCTTCAACCCCTTCCAGAAATGACCTCTGTGCCCACCATAGTTGAGGTATGTTGCTCTGGAAGAGTACTTCAAACATTTTGAATAATGATTTATAAGTTAGTGACTCCTTCCCAGATTTCTTTCAGGTTTCGAGCTCCAACACATGCGAACTCTTAAAGTCAATTTCAGGATTGAGAGTGGAACCTGTTCAGAATGTCGCATCAAAGTTGTTTGTTCAATGTTCACGCCAAAAGGGACTCATTAAAATATACAAACATTTGCTCAATTATCGAAGTAATGTACTGTTTCTCGGTTATACTATCTTTTTTTTTCATGAATTATTTTTATTGAATGCATAATCTGAAAGGAAGATTTGGTAGGTGTCTTATTGTCTTCCACTGTTTTTAAGTGCTTTCTGATAGTGGGCTCAAATGCATTTAATTTTTGTCGATAAGTGGATTATCCACTGGCGGAGTTGTAAACTTGAGTAAAATATCATGCAGCTTGTTAGGTTATGATGGCTAGTTAGGCTCTTTTACTTCATCTGCCTGTGGCCATTTGTAACAAAATCAACTTCCGCTTTATGGCGTTTTGTCCTGTCTGGTAAAGAGCTAAGTTCTTCAAGGCATTGTGAATTCTGCGGTCCACAACCTTGAACTTTGGATATCCCGTGCTTAATTCAAAGCACTAAACTTAAGTTTCTCAAAGTTCTCAGCAAACCGGAACTATGCTTTGTCCTTAATTGTGGGATAACATTTCAAGTCTGAAGTTTCTGGTTGTTGAAGTTTCTGTTCATATATTATGTTGCTTTTTGCATTAAATTTTGCCATATATCTTGCAATATCCTGAAAGTGTAATAACAATATGCATGGATTTGTTTCATGATTGGACACTTTTTTCTAAGAAGAGCACGGTTTCATCTGGCAGAGAACGTATTCAATCTTTGCAGTTTCCCTCATCTGGTGGGATTAAAATATAAGCAATTAAGACGTGGCTTCCAAGAGGTAGTCTAGTTGACTAGAATAGCTTTAACTAGAGATTTCATAAGTTTGTAGATCTTGAAGTCATCTTCATTCTGCTTTTCTTTCAGGCTGTTGTTTGCGGTCTCTATCGACAAGGGAAGATAAGTTTCCATCCAAGGGATGAAGAAGTTCTGGAAGAAACTGATAAAGTATGTTTCAAAATTAAATGTTGCAGTTGTGTCACCCACATGGATAATCCAACTGTAGATGTTAAATCAACTTGGACTACCACTCTGGAGAAACAAAAATTTATACAGTAGCTTCCTCCGGGGGACCTAGTTTGTGAAAGTGCAGTGATACACTCAGTACATTGTTTTTATACTGATCTAATTATTTTGCATAGTCCTGTGGACCTCCCGTCTATCCTGGATCATGTATAAATGAGAGAGGGTAATAATAATTAGTTGCTAGATGTACTTGTTACTTTGGTCTTAATGGAATCATCAGTTTTAGGAAAAGGATCAAGCACATTATTAAGGGGTAAAAAGTATTTACAGCATTAAAACATTCCATGGGACATTCAGGCTCCTTTTGCCGGCATCTGAGCATATGATAGTAGTTGCAGTGTCACTATTGTAGTGCTGAGAGCAGAAATTTTATGTATTTTTTCAGTTCATTTCATAATTGACTCGATCATACAATGTTGTGTATGTTCTCATCAGAAAGTTCTAAAAAATTTTCAGAGTTCAAATATTTTTTTTTTGCTGTCCCCCTAATTTGGTTTACTGGCACGCTGATACTCAACTTTGAATCATACAGGTTTTGTTTATTGGACCTGTTCATGGAAAGAAAAGGCCTCAGCTTACATACTCAAATCTTTCTGATGATAGTGACAATGCGATAACTGAGTCTCACTCTGTGGAAAAGAATGGACAATACCGGAGTAATGCTTTGGAGATAACAAAAGCACGCCTTGAGAATATAGTGAAACGAACAAAATCAGGGTCTAAGGTATAACATATTAGGAATGGCCATTGCACCTGCCACCTTCATTTCTGAGGCTTTAAGCCAACTCTTTAAGTATCTAAATTCAGGCATCTGATTGGTCTCTGGGACCTAAAGAATGCATCTTAATGCTGGGATGGCGGGCTGATATTGTAGAAATGATTGAAGAATATGATAATTACCTGGGACCTGGCAGCACACTGGTAAGACATGCTCTCCTGGAAGACCTCCACTTCTAACCTCTACATTTAGGCGGAGATAATCAGATAATTGGATGATTAACTTCTCAATTTATTATTGGGTAACACATTTTTCTTGATTCAGCATGACATCTATCGGTATTTATGTGATTAATGACAAGGAAAAATCAAGTTGTCAAACTCAAAAGGGGTATAATGTAAATGCAACCAAACGCTTGGTCTAGAGTTGTAGGGTTGATTTGGGTTAATTTTTATTTTTTTTCAAATACTCACAAGGGATTGACACAAAATTCAACTCGATTCTGTCAGCCCATCTACACAATATCGCTTTCTCCATGAATTACTTGACAACATTGCCATAGTCTGAAGAGAGGTGATTTATGGATCACATTTCAGGAAGATAATACGGAGGAGGTCTCTTAATTTAAGGTTATCTAATGTTGATAGATTATGCCACCTTCCTATTGATTTGAAGTATGAAATGTTGACCATAACAGTTTCTAGTTCATTAAGAAATACTTGATTTGATTTTCCCCTGATAAAAAGATGCTATTAGCCTCTCCATCTTTGTGGTAGGGGTAACGCCTCCGTACACTCTACGCTCCCCAGACACATATTGTGGGACTACGCTGGGTATGTTGTTGTTTTTGCTGCAATGATGCTATTAATTTATTCATGTGGATCTTTAGGTGATAGTAACATGTCTTTTCAATATCAAGAGAATCAGTAAATGTAGAAAATTCTTGACAGTCAAATACTGTCAACAGAATCTTAACGAAGGCTGAATACATACAGACACTTAAATTTGTCTGAATTTTTCACCTAGCTGCCTGAACTAAGCCTATAACTTATTGAACACTTGATCTATGATCAAAATCTGCCTATTTGATGCATGTGGCTGACGTGGCACATAGCACGGATATCACATACACGACGCACGTGAATGCATTGAAAATGAGCTGCCATGAATTTTTTCCCTCCTCATCCAATTCTTTTCTCATCTGTCTCAACAAAACAAGACCCATCTTCCATCTATTTTGGCCGTAAATCTCCACCAACTAACCACCAGTGTAACCCTTTTCCCATTACATAAACAAAAACCAATTCTTCACCACCACCTTACAGACCAAAAAATGACCTTGCTGCCATCAGCTTTCTTCTCCTCTCGCTTCTCCAGAAACAAATACAAAAAACACAGACCCAACACATCATATAGACCACATGAACCCCTCTCTAAACTCTCCAACAATCTGCCATCCTTGAATCTATAACCAACTATTAGTTCCACTGGCCAAGTTTTCCCCTGAAAAATGTGCAGCTTCCGCCACACTTCATTCTGGTAGCACCTTCTTTGCAGCATATGAACCCACCATCTGCATTTACTTTGAATGTCCTGTCGAAATCCTCTATAGTTGTGTTTAGGATGAATGGGTATTTCCCATCAAGCACACCGGCAGAGTTGATCAGGATGCTGGCTGGCAATTAAAAAACTTCACTTCATCTTGGTCGGAGATATTGAAGTGGGAAGTTTTGGCCTTGGGTATATTGGTGATGAGTGGTGATGTCTTCCTCCACCATGATGGATCCAATGATTGCTAGGGAAAAAGGAGAGGAAATGAATTTGGTGGATAGACACCGAAGAGTGAAGATTATGCAAATATATGTCAGTGAAGGGAGAGAGGGTTGGAGTTGTAACAAGGAGGTCAATGCATTGTGGAGAGGGTCATTTATGACAAATATGGACAGGTAGGACATTGGTGTCCGAAAACTGTCAACAGCTCTTATTGGAGGTATGGAAAGCTATCAGAAGCCACTGGAGCTATCTACATGCCAACTCTTGTTATTAACCATACACTGCTATAATACTTGCTAGCAGCTCTTTAGATGAATGACAAAAGAAGAACAAATTTATTTTTTAGAGGAAGAAGAAGAAGAAGAAGAAGAAGAATGAGATGAGTAGATGAGAAAGATTGTTAGAGAGTGAATAGATTTGTTGTATCCATTATTCTTCAAAGTGTATTGTCATATGCATTTATAGGCTAGGGATTAGGCTAACTAACTAACTAACTAGCCGTTAGCACTAGTGTAACTAACTGAAAACAGTTATAACAGAAAGTCAACTAGTCTATTATTGCTTCTTCTAGATTCTTCTCTACTCTCCTCTTCATACTTCAACACTCCCCCTCAAGCTAGGAATGTGTGAAGATGTCACAGATCCCTAGCTTGGCATTGAGATGAACCTGTTGTGCTCCTGTCAGTCCCTTAGTCAGCATGTCTGCAGGCTGATCTTGGATTGCAATGTAGTGAGTTCTGATCATTCCTTGCACAAGTTTTTCCCTGATAAAGAAGCAGTCAATGTCAATATGTTTTGTTCTCTCATGGTATATTGGATTTGCTGCTATTTGCAGAGCAGACTTGCTATCACTGAACACATCTGGTGGAACTACTTCATTCCCAACTTCTTTCATCAAGCCTAAGATCCAAACCAACTCTGCTGTGATTGCAGCAAGACTTCTAAACTTTGTTTCTGCTGAACTCTTAGAGACAGTAATTTGCTTTTTTGATTTCCAGGAAACTAGTGATTCTCCAACCTTCACAAAGTAGCCTGTTATAGACCTTCTAGTCTGAGGGCATGATGCGCAGTTTGCATCACAATAGGCACTTATTCTGTCATCTGCATTACTAGACAGTAGCACACCTTGACCTGGTTGGTTCTTAACATACTTCACAACCCTCAGTGCTACTTCCATGTAAGACTTCTTAGGATCCTGAAGAAACTGACTTAATGTCTGAACACAGAAGGCTATGTCTGGCCTTGTCATAGTCAGGTACAACAGCTTACCAATTAGCTTTTGGTAAGCAACTTGATCTGTTGGAGGATCCTCGGTAGACTTCCCATGCTAACATGTTCATCAAACTATTTAGATGTCAGTTTGATGCTGTAGTCCATAGGAGTAGCTGCAGGTTTGGCTGCTGTTAAGCCTAACTCAGACAATAGTTCCAAGGCATACTTTCTTTGATGTATCAATATCCCTTTATCAGACCTTGCAAATTCTATTCCAAGGAAAAATCTCAGCTCACCTAGATCTTTCATCCTGAAGTTCTGATGTAAGATTGCCTTGGTTTCTTCTATCAGCTTTAAGCTATCTCCAGTGATTAGCATGTCATCAACATATAATAGCACCAATGTGACTCCTTTTGATGTCTTTTTGATGTATAATAATGGATCAAATTGGCTCTGAGTGAACTGAGACCTTAGTAATACCTCTGATAACTTTGTATTCCACTGCCTTGGTGCTTGTTTTAGTCCATATAGGGATTTGAGTAGTTTACATACTACATTCTCCCCCTGAAAGCAAATCCCTGAGGTAGATCTATGTAGACTTCATCATTTAAATCGCCATTCAAGAATGCATTATAAACATCCATTTGATGTATAAACCAATGCTTTCTAGCTACAGTAGCAAGGATAGTTCTTACTGTTTTCATTTTCAGAACAGGTGATAATGTTTCTTTGTAGTCAATTCCTTCTCTTTGTCCATACCCCTTGGCAACTAGTCTAGCTTTAAATCCTTCAAGATCACCTGAAGCCTTATACTTTACTTTGTATATTCACCTGCAACCAATAGATTTCTTCCCTTTAGGCAAAGTAACTAATTCCCAAGTATGATTGGAATTTAGTGCATCTATCTCATTCTTCATTGCTTCCACCCATCTAGGGTCTCTACAAGCCTCAGTGCAACTTGTAGGTTCAGTGACACAAGAAGACTTCAGTACATAGTCCTTATAAGCTGAAGAGAGTTTGTCATATGACACATGATTGGCAAGTGCATGAGGTACTTTCTTTGTATATTTGGAGACAGAATCATTCATCCATGCAGGTGGCTTTATGTCCCTACTTGACTTCCTTTGGTTCTGATGAGTAGAGCTTGCTGGAGTGGGAATCACTTGCTGCTCTTGTTGACCACTTGAGTTAGTGACCCCTTGACCTCTAGTAGACCTTCTTTGATATACTTGATATACTTGAGTTACAGGTTGTGGACCTCTAGTAGATCTTCATTGATATACCTTAGTTATGGAATGATATACCTAAGTTATGGAATGTGTAGAGAGAGGAGTAGCCTGCAATTGCTGGTCCTGCTGACTTACCAGGAACCTACTGACTTTTCTGATTAGGAACCCCTTGAGGTGCCATGGTTGTTGTTATCTGTGGACACATCTCATCACCACCTAGTAGTTGATATTGATCTTCCAAGGGAAAAATGTGAGGGGGTGGATGAGTTTGTAGTTGTAGTAGTTTGAATGGAAACACATCTTCTCTGAATGAGACATCTCTACTGACAGAGAAGATGTTAGTTGACATGTCATACACCAAGTATCCTTTCTGAGTGCTGGAATATCCCATCATGACACTTGTTCTTGCTTTAGGCATGAGTTTGTCATGCCCATTTAACACCTTGACATAGCATAGACACCCAATGACCCTGAGATGATCACAGTTTGGCTTTTTACCATACAGTTTCTCATAAGGGGTTAAGTGCTGAACAAATGAGCTAGGTAGCCTATTGATGATGTACACTGCACTGAGAACACAATAGCCGCAGAACCTTATTGGAATGCCAGCCTGAAACCTGATATCTCTTGTGACCTCTAAGATGTGTTTGTGTTTTCTCTCAGCAACACCATTTTGCTGAGGAGAATATGGACAGGTGTTTGATGAATTACACCATTATCTTGGAACAACTTTTGACACAATGAGTTAACAAACTCTGTGCCATTATCAGTTCTGATCACCTTAACAGTTTTTTCAAACTGTGTTTTGACATACATAAGGAACTGTCGTACTTGACAAAAGACATCTGGCTTAAGCTTTAACAGAAACATCCAAGTAAACCTTGAAAAGTCATCAACAATTGTTAGAAAATACTTGTTTCCATTCATAGTTAGTACTTTGTATGGTCCCCACAAATCCATGTGGACAAGATCAAAACAAGTAGTTTGAATATTAGTTGACACAAATGGTAATCTAGTCTGTTTAGCACTAGGACAAATGCTACATTGCTTTATTCTGTCTTCTATCACTTGTACTCCATGATCTACAACTCTTTTTAGTACACCAGTTGAAGCATGTCCCAATCTTTGGTACCACAGATCCACTTCAGCTTGTGTCATTTCCATAGTTACTTCAGTAGTGGCTTTGGTTACTACTGCAACTTCAGTGCTTGGTTGTTCTTCTAGTAAGTATAAACCTCCATCAAGCTTCCCAATCCCTTTCACCTTTCCAGTATAAAGATCCTAAAAAACACAGAAATCAAGGAAGAAGTTCACTGAACAATTCCACTCCTTAGTTACTTGTGATACTGATAGGAGACTGTATGAAAACTGTGGGATATGATAGACATTTGTAATGGCGTTTCCTTCTGCTAAACAGCTAGTTCCCACATGAGTGACCATTGTAGTATCACCATTTGATAGATACACTTTTTTTGGATTTTATAACTCTGTAACAGTCTTGTTAAGTAATAATCTTGAATTACCAACCATATGATTGGTAGCACCAGTATCTATAATTCATTTCTACGAACCAAAAGAAGCTAAACAAGCAGAAATACCTGCACTTATTACATTTGCAGATTCAGTAGATGTGTTGACAGAGTTACTCTTGTTTATCAGTTGCAAGATTTGCTCATACTGCTCCTTGGTAAAAGCTGCATTTCCAATCTAACTTAGTTGATCCATCTGAGTACTTATAGTTACTGATTGTCCTGCATCCTTAGTGTAGCAACCATGTTGATATGCGGAGAAGTCATGAGAACTTAAGGCCACATTGTAGGCTGTGTTTGATCCTTCATGCCTGAACTTCTTCTTAGCTTTATAATCTTGAAGATAGCCAATCAATTTCCAGTAGTTCTCTTTGCTGTGACCTTTGAGTTTACAGAAATTACAGTGCAAATTGACATTTCTGTTGTACTTGGGACCTTGACTCCCACCTGCACCATTTCTTGCATACATGACTAAAAAAAAAAAAAGGGTAGCCCGGTGCACAAAAGCTACCGATATGCGCGGTATTTGGTGAAAGGTCCCACCACAAGGGTGTATTGTACTCAGCCTTACCTTGCATTTCTGCTAGAGGCTGTTTCCAAGGCTTGAACCCGTGACCTCCTGGTCACATGGCAGCAACTTTACCTGTTACTCCAAGGCTCCCCTTCTCTTGCATACATGACTAGATCAAGATTTTTCCCAGTGGCTGCAGGATTCATACCCAGAATCCCTACTTGATTTGCAATAGATTTGTGACTCTCATCACTTATTACCATTGCATAAGCTTAGTTAACACTTGGGAGAGGGGTCATAAGCAAGATTTGACTCCTTGCTTGTGTGTAGGACTCATTCAAACCCATGAGAAACTGAAACAACTTCAATTTTTGTAGATGTACCACATACTCCTTAGATTTATCACATTCACACATAGGTGCAGGTACTAGAGCCTCAAACTCTTCCCACAGATCCTTGAGTTTGGAGAAATACACAGATACAGAGCCAATACCTTGAGACAATGTAGCAATCTCTTTGTGAAGATTGAATGTTCTTGCCCCATCCACCATGTTAAACCTCTCAAACAATTCATTCCAGACAACACTAGCCACAGAAGCATACATGATTCCTTCCAGTAACTCTACTTTGGACATAGAGTTCATGATCCATGATAACACAATGACATTCACTCTTTCCCAGTGACTGCTTAACTCAGTAGAGAACTTGTCTTTAGAGCATGTTCCATCAACCATGCTCAACTTGTTTCTCCCTAGTGAAGCTATGCGCATGGACCTAAACCAGATTGAGAAGTTTTCTACTCCTGTTACCTGAAAGGAGATGATTTGTATGCCACTCACATCAAAAGAACTCAAGAAAAGAGGATGGTTGTAATCTAATGTACTTGGAGTAACTCTGGAAGCCTCAGCAGGATCAGCAGCTGCATTCTGATTCACCATTGTTGCAGAGTTTCAATTCTTGAATGAAGTTTTCGTGATTTTTGCTGTGAAGAACACAATACACCAGAATCGATTTTGCTCTACTAGTTTGATAGTGAGTAATGACTTTGATACTATGTAATTAACCATACACTGCTATAATACTTGCTAGCAGCTCTTTAGATGAATGACAAAAGAAGAACAGATTTAGAGGAGGAAGAAGAAGAAGAAGAAGAAGAAGAAGAATGAGATGAGTAGATGAGAAAGATTGTTAGAGAGTGAATAGATTTGTTGTATTCATTATTCTTCAAAGTGTATTGTCATATACATCTATAGGCTAGGGATTAGGCTAACTAACTAACTAACTATCCGTTAGCACTAGTGTAACTAACTAAAAACAGTTATAACAGAAAGCCAACAAGTGTATTATTGCTTCTTCTAGATTCTTCTCCACTCTCTTCTTCATACTTCAACAACTCTTCAATAAGGTCAGGAAATGGGAAAAAGGACTATTTTGAAGTGATAACTGACAGGGACATGGCCCTCTTAAGGACATCTTTCCCTGAAAGGCCTGAACCTTTTAACATGGCTTCACTCCCTGAAACAAATCTAGAAAAACTGTGGGTGAACAAGAGTGGAATGTTGTGTTCAGAAGATTCCTGAATGACTAGGAACTTCAAACAGCTGTTGATTTCTTCAAGTGCCTGGAATCTTTCCGGGGTTCAAGGATATTGAGGACACACCCAATGGGTGCAGAAGCATTAGTGGAGAGTTCACTGTCAAATCAACTTACTTCTCCCCCTCTAATTCTGGCCAGGAGGCGTGAACTGGTAATGGAGGTAATATGGAAAACTAAGACACCTTTCAAAGTGGTTTGCTTCACGTGGTTAGTGGCAAGACAAGCTTGTCTAACCCAACAAAATATTAAAAGAAGGGGTTCCAACTGTGCTCTAGATGCTCTCTATGTGTTCTGTTGGGGAATCTAATAGCCATTTGTTCCTTCATTGTCCAATTACTGTTCAACTGTGGCAGCTGTTTATTAGCATGGTTGCTTTTAACTAGGTGATGCCAGCAAATATTTCTGAATTGTCATTCATGGACTATAATGGGGGAATACTGAAGTAGAAGGGGTGATTGAGAGTGGTGCCAACTTGCATGTTCAGTCTGGAGAGGAATGCAATAATTTTTTTACGACAAGCAGACTTCAGCACAGAACTTAAGATGTATCTTAATGTTTCATTTTTGGCGTAAAGAAAGTAGAGTAGACAGATTCCCTGATAGGTATGATAAATTCTCACTTTTTGTAAATATGGTTTTGAAGTGCCTTAGTGTTTTTATACATACTAACATGTTAGCAGTCTCAAAAGAAAATGTTTTACTTCTAAGAAGCAGCACAGTTATAGATTAGCATCTCAATATATTGCCATATATTTGGATTTTGTGACTGAGTGACTCTAGATTTGTTTGCTACTGGACTAAGTCTTCTTTTGTATCCTTTTGTTTTGTGTTCCATAAACTTGTAGGAGGTGTTATCAGATGTCCCTATGGATGACAGACATACGGCTAGCAGACTTGCTGGTCAGGGAAAGCTAAAAAATGTTAAAGTCTCTCACAGGGTATTTCTGACTCCTTATCTTATATTGATTACCTGGATTAGATCTGGAACTCTCTATCTTAATCTTTCCATATTCATTATATTTTACAGATTGGAAACCCAATGGATTATGACATGCTGACGGACACCATTGCAAACATTCAAAAGTCATTTAAACAAGGCGAAGAATTTCCATTCTCCATTGTTGTAATATCTGATAGAGAATGGTTACTTGGAGGTAACAAAGTGGTGGTATCTTATATGTGACATAGACGCATGTTTAAATTTATATTTCATTTCTCCAGATGCATCGAAGGCAGACAAACAATCTGTATATTCTCTCCTCCTTGCTGAAAACATCTGCAACAAACTTGGTGTGAAGGTATTTGATAAACATATGTCTTCACAAAACTAATTTCCTACTTCATTATTCTTATAAAGCTCTTCGGTTCCTTTTACAAATCCAAGACAACTTTCAAGTGCAACTAAGTATGCAGAAAGACTGATGGGAGATTTTGGACATGCATGGACAACGGGGTTTTAGGAATACGAAAACATGATATAGTGGCAGTTTTGGCATATATATGCTGGTTTTCTTTTTACTTCATCATTAGTACTTTATTCGTGTAGTACATAGGTGGGGGGTTGCAACCACGGGTTAACTCCTATTCTTATCTTGTATTAAATTTTTGTGTCCCGTAATACAGTTGAAAACAATTATCTATGTAGAACTAGGCCTTTTTTGAGAATAAGAGGAAAGAAATCCAGTGCACGAAGTATCCCACATTCGCGCAGGATTTGTGCAGCCCAAGGGAGTATACCCTGACACAAACATCAGTGGTTAATTCCACAGTTTGAACCCATGGCCAGGTCACATGGAGACAACTTTACCATTGCTCCAAAGCTCCCTTCCTTCTTTGAAAATAAGAACAGAGATTAATTTAGGTAACTATCCTTTGTCAATCTATTCCTTTTGTATATCCACTTGTATCCTAAAGTGAGTAGGGTGCACTTTCTGGAAGATTTGCTTGGAGTTTGTTTTTTCACTTGGTCGGTGGTAACTTGAAACCAAAAGAAACAGTTTCATTTACTTTGCATCACAGAATCTGTACCACCTTACTGATTTCAAGATGCATGTTGTAACCTTCAGCATCATGTGAATCTAGCAACCTTCTTTACTGGGTATTATTTCTAGCAACTGGTGGTATAGCTGACAGGAGTTATAAGGAGATGTGTATACTTATCAATGTCAATCTTTCCCTTTCCTACAGAATAAATGTTTTGAAAATGAAAACTGCTGATGTTGTAGGAGTCATGTAAAAAGGTGATCCTATTAATAGAAGGAAAAAAGGGGGTAAAAAGATGCCTGTTTCTATTTTCTATTTCTTTGGGTATTTATATATTTAAATTCTCAATGCTCTATTGGGAACAACCGCTCTACCTCCAAGGTAGGGATAAGGTCTGCGTGCACTCTACCCTCCCCAGACCCCACTTTGTGGGATTACACTGGGTATGTTGGTTGTTGTTACTTGGTCAGAAAGCTACATAGAATAATTAAACTATTTAATTTGGGTTGAAAGTTATAAAATAACAATCTCTTATATATGCTTTACAATATTGCTGATGTGCCTTTGCTGGTATCTATGACCTGAGAAAGCACATAAAACTTGAGTGCTACTATGTAATGGCTGAGGGCTGCTCAAATCTTCTGATCAGAGTATCCCGATGTTTGAAGAAAACATTCTTATTTCAACACTATTCCTGTATTTTTCTTTCCGTGAAAACTGTCAATAACACTACTGATTGGTTTGATAATCTGCTGTGCGGGAATCAATGATCAAATTGCAGGTGCAAAATCTTGTTGCAGAGATTGTCGATTCCAAATTAGGTAAACAGGTAATTTGCTTCTAAACAAAGGCTGTTCTTGGTTAGTTTAAATGAATGTGTAAGTCACGGCGTTGTTTTTCTCAAGTTGTGGAGTTCTGATGGCTGTGTGAATGTTCTGCTCTTCAGATTACAAGAATCAAGCCTTCCCTCACTTACATTGCTTCAGAGGAAGTAATGAGTCTTGTGACTGCTCAAGGTCTCAAATATTTCTATCAAATGGATTCTTCTTAGTGAGGTTTGAAGTGATTCCTGAATTGCTTCTTCTTTGTTTTTGGCACAGTTGCAGAAAATAGCGAATTGAATGAGGTTTGGAAAGATATTTTAAATGTCGATGGAGATGAAATATACGTTAAGGTAATAATTTGTTTCTTTAAATATAGCAGGTTTGAAAATGGACAAAGAAAGTTAGCTTCTAAAATAAGATTTATTGTCAATTATCTTGAACATCATGTATTAAATCTTTAGATAAGCTTCACCTCTCTGCATCTGATCTGGTTCATGAAGGAATTGGCATGTGTTTCCACTTTCTTGTAATGGTGCACGTATACCAAACAAGTCGTTGTGTCAATGGTGCACTTAATAAGCATGCTTGTTGGTTATATAATTGCTGTATGCTTAATGTTTAGTATGTAAATGTATGAACGAGTTGTGACAAGTGTGAGAACAGTAGTCGGAAGTATAGGTATTTCCAACAATTGTTGTCTATGCCAGGGATTTGCATTGAGCATGTACTTGTGTACCCTAGTTAAGCTTAAGATATTTAATAGAGTAATATTCATGTTGAGGTATTGTGTATGCTTTACGCATTGTATATTGTGTTGGTCAATCCTCTCAAACTCTACTACCTTAGATGTCAGATGTCGGAAATACCATATTTGACTTATTTTCCCTTCCCTTCATCTTCCTAATGATGTTGACAAGAATTTCTTAGAGAATTATTCTCCTTCTAAGACTTTATGAAGACACTACAGGCGATCGTAAAAGGAGAGACTTGGTATTCATATTTTAAATTTTCTTGCTTCCCCACGGCATGAGTTTGTCATAGATTAAACATCTCGCTATATGAACCATCCGGCAGTCTCAACTCTCATCTTTTCATATGGTGAAATGAAACAGAAACTATTTGCTCTCTTTACTTGACCGTAACTTTCTTTTAATCCTCCACTTACAGGACATTGGCCTTTACATGAAGGAAGGTGAGAGACCTTCATTTGCTGAACTTTCTGAAAGAGCACATTTGCGAAGAGAAGTTGCTATCGGATATGTGAAGAACAAGAAGAAGGTACAGAATCTCGATTTGCTTCTGTAAATAGAATGGACATTGGAGCTCAACTTAATGTCCTCTCTATTGCAGGTAATCAATCCAATCCCGAAATCAGAACCCCTTTCTCTTGAACCGGGTGATTTGCTGATAGTGATATCAGAACTTGAAAGAGAACAACCTGTGATCACAGTTCAAGCAAAATAACACAGGTAGCACCTTACTTCTTATTTCACCAATTAAGACGAACGCCAAGTTGGATACTTTTTCTGTTGGGTCGACAGTTCTCAGTTCTTGGCTTCTCTCAACTGATGAAGAAAGAACAAGGATATGCAAGTTGCTGTAAATACATCAAAGCTCAGGATTAAGCAAAGGAAATAATCGTCGTTGGATTTAACTATAGTGTTTTTTTTTTCTTTTCTTAGTCCAACTCTGGTTAAAGAGGGAAAATCCCTTTTGGAAATGAACTCCCACATTTGTTAGTGGATCCATCAACTCAAAAGAGAGGTTTTAGAAACAGTTCAAGCCAAATGTGATTTCATTTTTTGTGAAGGGGTGATGAAAATAGTTGGTTAGTTACTTCATCTTCAAATTTTTGATACAGAAAGATGATATATTTATTCACTATAAAAGGTTGATTCTTGATAACTCAGTTACTCTCGGTATGTCGATAATTTCCCACGATATATAATATGTTACTAATATATATTATGAAATATTGGATTCCGGTGGATCTCCAACAACAACAGCATATCCATTGTATTTTCACAAAGTGGGGTCTGGGGAGGATAAAGTGTACGCAGTTAATACCACTACCTCAATCTTAATGAAGTAGAGAAGTTGTTTCTGATAGACCCCAACCGGTGGATCTCCCTACTCCTCTTCATTAGGTAGATGACACCCCACTACTACTAATTAGTATAGTAGTAAATCTCACACCTCTATAATCTTACTTGGTGATTTTAGTAATTAATGTCAAGTTTAAGACAACCATTTTGTAATCCTCTATGCAGTAGTGATATTGCTTAGCATTTTAATATTATTATGCACAGCTTTGACGTTATGAAGCATTTACCACCATTTTTATTGGAAAAAGTGTTACAATAATGCATGGGTTTTACGTTGGCAGCATTTACCAAGATAATTGATAGCCTATGTTTACTATTTTATCATCAATGGTGTTGTAACCTATGGCTTTACTATCCTCCATTTACTTCCTTGGAGTTAATATGTGGCCATTTACTCAATTAAGTTGGTGGAAATTTGGAACGTGCATGCATTCTGTAACCTATATGCATTTGTCTCTTGATGAACGAATTTGGTCATCATTTACTTAAAAAGAGATTATACATCGAAACACCCTCAAATTTATCGTCAAAACTTAACCCTCAAATTTGTCACCAAAACTTACTTTAGACTCTAAACTAATCGGGCAATTATTTACCCTCCTTAACAACTTTCAAATGAATTAATTTCCACCCTATAATTATACTACCAGTCTCACAAGAGAGAGTGTGTTGCACTCGCGCCCACATCAGCGCCATATCAACGCCATGTCATCGCCACATCATAATTTTAAAAAAAATGTTATTTAATAATTTAGTAAAAAAAAAAAAAAGAAAAATAACCCCCACCCCATGCCAGTTCACCCTCCCCACCTATAGCCCATCTTCTTCATTTTCTCCGATCACCACTACCATCAACACCGTCGCCGTCATTGACGCCGCCACTGAGGAGGATGGTCCAATCTCCATTTCACCAAATACTTTAACATCCCCAAATTCTCAAAACATCTCAATTCACAACACTTTCTTCTACCATCACCATTGTCGCCGGAGATGAGGACCACCTTCCATTTCACAAATTACTACACCACTCCCTGCATTTTCACAAATACAAGTACATTTCTCTTTAAATTATTCTTCATATACGGAAGAGGCAGCATTTTAGTTCTACATCATTATCAAAAAAATATTTTCCCCAATGGCAATCAGTATTAAGCTCTTTATCATTCTTCTTCTCCTTGCACTTCTCAACAAAGGTACTTTTGATCCCAAATCCCCCATTAACATTATTATTTCTCCCCTTCCAATCCCACCCATGCCACGAAAATGCCTCCCCCTCCATTTTTTTTTTTCATTTTTTCCATTAACACCACCAAAGAATTAACAACCATAAAGACATCAATTTAAGATTTTTCCTCTTTTAAAATATTATTTCAATCTTCAATTCTAACTCCTTCAATTAGAAAGTCTCAACCATAACAATGTGTTTGGGGGGATGGGGGGACGAGGAGGGAGGGGTTGAAGAAGATGAAGAAGTGAAGAAGATTAACTCCTTCAGTTAGAAATTCTCGACCATAACAATGTGTTTGGGGGGAGGGGTTGAAGAAGATGAAGAAGTGATCAAGATATTTTTTTTTTTAATTTATATATATATATATATATATATATATATATATATAAAGAGAATTTGTAAAATTTAAAAGGTGGGTCTCATATTTTTTTCACGTTTTTTAGGCTATTCACTCGCTGTTTTTTTTTTTTTAATTTGTCACGTCAGCAATTTGGGTGGAAATTAATTCACTTGAAAGTTGTTAAGGGGTATATAATTGTCCGATTAGTTTAAGATCTAAAGTAAGTTTTGGCGACAAGTTTGAGGGGTTTCGATGTATTATCTCACTTAAAAAATTCTTGTAACTTTTCAACTTTTTATTCATCCATTATCCTTCACTTTATAAGTTGTAACTCATGTAACTCTTGTAACCTCTAAGTCATTGATATTCTATCTTTACTACCCCACGTTCATTCTTATTCATTGCATGAAAGATTTCCTCTCATATAAATAGAGGTGGTCTTGCTAGAGAGTTCACAAAAAAGTTTTAATAAAAAAAAAGAGTTTGCTAGTTGAAGGGGGGTGTTATTTTTGTGGAGCTTTGAACTCAACTCTTGTCCAGCGTTATTAAGTTATTGTGAGAAGGCTATTGTATTCTAGAGGGGACAAGTCAAGAAGATTATTGTTGATCCAGTGAAATATTTGCTGCAGTGGGTTTGAATCTCTTTAAAGAGAGCGAGATATCCGCACCTCAGCCGAAAAAGAAAAAGTTAGTCTTTTTATTTTCTTCACTTGTAATTTTCAATTGTAAGTTTATTGTAATTTCACCAACAATTAATTTGGATAGAAGCATGAAATATGATGTGTTACATACATGAGAAATACTAGAAAGAAATGAGAAAACTTTACAATCTTATCTCCTCTCTACTTCTTGCTTTCATCTCGACAATATAACTTTTTAGATTCATTTTATTACATTACAGAAAAAATGAAATGGAAGAAATCAACAAAATTTAGCAGGTTCTATTTCTGTTGCCGGACCAAGAGATCCAACTACTAACTTTTATAGGCATAATATTAACTTGGCCTCATTTATATCCTTCAATTTTGAGTGTGCGCATCAGACACTTAAGTGAATTTAGAATCAAAATAACGTTGAATGAGGGATAAATTCAATAAATGAGTTTGTAAGATTTTTCATGACCTAAATGATGAAAACGCATGGACAATGGAGCACCTCTAGTGTGAAATTTTCACGTTAGAAAATAAACTTGTTAAATATATTTACATCTTTGACACCTTTTGCTGATATGGCAAAGTGAGTGTCACTCACTTTTTGGTGCATAGCAACCTTATTTTTGTCATTTTTAATTTAATTTTATCTTCTTCTTCCCTATTTTTTCATCCCTCCATCTTCTATCACTTTTTTCAAGCTAATAAAATAAAAAAGACTAATAAAATTGAGTTCCTAATTTAAAAATAAAGAGTAAAATATTCAATCTTCATTAATGGAATTTAAGCTCAAAGAAGACAGTGATTGAGTGGGGAAGATATTGTGGTGGAGATTGATTAGAGTAATTTTTTTTGCAATTATTTGGTTAAAGAATCACGTGTCATTAATTTATTAGACATCTTGTTATATATTTCAATCTTCTTTTAAAAAAATAAAAAATTGTTGGAAATATATAATAATGTAATCATTTAAAATGAGATGACGTAAATCAATTAATCATTTAATTCATTTTGGAAATAATTTCAATCTATGCGTCAGAGTTGATGTCACAAGGTGCCTAAGAAACACAGTTGATAACTAATTTAAGTATTTAAAATAAATAATATTTACTTTAAATATCGAAATAAAAGTTGATGTCAGAGATTTGTATTTGGCGTTAGAAAGACTCATTCCATCGAATGCACCAAAAATTTGAGAAGGCAAAATTACAAAAATGCCCTTTCAGTAACGGGTTATCTCGGAAAGAACAAGGGAGGGATTTGGGGGGCTAAAACCTAGCTACACCACTCACTTGAGAATAGTGTGGCAGTGTCCGTTGGACGGAAAAGGCTTTTTATAGAATTGGGAATTTGGTTGCTCCTCCAATAGTGGCAAGTTTTCTCAGTAATGGCGCATGGAGGTTATGGAAAACGCAGAGTTGTTGGAGAAGCTAACAACAGAAACCGACGACCAAAATCGTCATCATTAGGGGTTGATAAGAAATCAAAACCTAAAGCTGTCTCTATCAAAAACCAAATTCGCTCTGTCGAACGAATGCTCCGCAAAGTACATACTCATACTTTTACCCTTTTTGTTAAATTGTTCGTTCGGATTATGCATAGATATAAATTTGTCTGAATCACATGCATTGTTATGCTGGAGGCTCAATTATTTCATTCATTTTAGGTCGTACTTTGATCCTGGCATTCGGAAGTACGTAAAATACTACTACAAGTAGCAATTTTTGTACAGTAAAAAATATTTGACACGTTAGTTTGTTATAGAAAAAGACCTTTTTGTTAAATTGTTCGGATTTTACATATTTAAATTTGTCTTGGCTGTTCGGAATCACTTGTCATTCGTCTTACTTTGATCAGAATTTTTTATGTAAAATAAAATTTTGGCATTAGGAAGTATGTAAAATACTACTATAAGTAGCAACTTTTGTACAGTAAAAACTGTTTAAAACGTTGGTTTGTAAAAGAACAACAACAACAACATACCCATAATATTCCTACCAAGTGGGGTCTGGGGAGGGTAGAGTGTACGCAGTCCATACCACTACCTCAAATGTGAGATAGAGAGGTTGTTTCCAATAGACCCCATCTCAAAAAGAATTTTTTTTTTTTTTATAATCGTGGTGTCTGGGCCAACTTGCACGCACCTCGACTAATTCCACAGGATAGCTGGCACTTCCCACCAGCAACAACTACTAGGTAGATGGGAAGAAATCACCTAGTATTTGTCTCTGTTGGGAATACCTAAGACCTCATGGTGCTCAATCCAACTTCATTATTGAACCACTAGGCAACACCCTTGAGTGCCTGTATTGTTTTTCCTTGTGCTGAGTGTCTACCGTAAACCACCTCTCTATATCTATGAGGTAGGGGTAAGGTCTGCTGCGCACTACCCTCCTCAGACTCAACTGTTGATTACACTGGATATGTTGTTGTTGTTGTAAAACATTAATGGCGTGTTTTATAGCAGTATACATACGAGAACCCAATGAAATGGGTTTGATTAATACTAATATCTCTGATAAACTTGAACAATTTATGAAAAGGTTGATTTTTTTTTTTTGAATGGTATAGTTTATGAAAAAGGGATTTGGAAAGCAACACCCATTTTTAAGTTTGATTAGAGTTGGTTGCAGAATTGATATATCCTGGATGGTGTTTGCATCTCTTAGCTGAACTAGTAGTTGCACACTATGGAGTGGTTTAAAGTTGTTGTCTTTGCTCAACTTTGTTGTTGTTCATCCGTCGTACTTCTTGATTATTAGTTTGAATTGTGAATAAGCTATCGTGGTAAGTACGAAAACAACAACGTACCCAGTGGAATCACACAAGTGGATTACACTCAAGTGTAGTCTGGAAAGGGTAGGATGTGCCCAGACCTTACCCCTACCTTCGTGAGGTAGAGAGTTTGGTTCCTATAAACCCTTGGTTCAATAGAAACGTAACCAAAGCAGTATAGGAAGGAAAATAATGACAGCGAAATAGCAAGATAAGCAAAGAAATGAAGTAACATGTAGTAGTAAAATTGAAGTATACGATACTGAGTGAATAATAGGTAAGATTACAAAATAAGGTGAAGATGAGAAAAGGGGACTAGCTCCCCACCTATTGTGGTAAGTGTTTTGGAAATAGATATTGATCGTAAAGGATGGAATGTAAATACGAAACAAAAAGTTACAGGTTTGGAGCAACTCTTAACTTATAGGAGTAATAGGATGCTTAGTTTTTGGCATTCTTAGTTCTTACAGCTTGATTGTGTTCCCAGCATATTTTGGGAAGGAGTTGCTATTAGTCAGTGGATTACTGTAACTATCTACCAAGTCTAGGTAAAACTATTTCACACCCAATAACTGATGCTCATTTCTGATAATGACTTCTATCAGACATAAGCAACAAACTAGTGTTCGCATGTGTGTTATATTCCGCGGAACACCGTTTGATATATCTTTGCTCTTTTGACCAAGCAACAACAACAACAACAACAAGCCCAATGTATTCCCACACAGTTGGGTCTGGGGAGGGTAAAAATGTACCGCAGTCCATACCGCTATCTCCGAATAAGTAGAGAGGTTGTTTCCGATAGACCCCCGGCTCAAGATAAAGAATAGTAAACAAAGTCGTGATGAAACGTGAAGCAGGATGGGTGGCTTAGCAGGAGTACAACAACAACAACAACAAAAAATCGAGTGTATTCCCACATAGTGGGGTCTGGGGGGTAAGATGTACGCAGTCCATACCACTACTTCAAGAGAAGTAGAAAGGCTGTTTCCGATAGACCCCCGGCTCAAGACAAGGAATAATAGACAAATACTTAATAAAGCATGGAACAAGATGTCAAAACAAAAATATGCCACCCACAAGGGATAATAAACAAAGAATAGTAAACACATTCGTAATAAAGCATACAACAAAGTGTCCTAGCAAGAATAATACATCTACCAAGTAATGTCCTACCCCAACGACTCAAACTGGCACTAGCCTTCTATCCTAATCCGTGCCCTTCAGATCTTCCTATCTAGGGTCATGTCCTCAGTGAGCTGTGACTGCTCCATGTCCCGCCTGATCACCTCTCTCCAATATTTCTTCGGCCTACCCCTACCCCACCTAAAACCATCCAAACCAAGCTTCTCACACCTACGAACTGGGGCATCCGTGCCCCTCCTCATCACATGCCCGAACCATCTCAATCGGACTTCCCGCATCTTGTCCTCCACCGAAGCCACTCCTACCTTTTCCCGAATAGTCTCATTTCGAACTCTATCACCCCTATTAAGCCCACACATCCAACGCAACATCCGCACTTCCGCCACCTTTAATTTTTGAATGTGAGAGTTCTTGATTGGCCAACATTCCGCTCTATACAACATGGCCGGCCGGACTGCTGCCCTGTAGAATTTGCCTTTAAGCTTGGGCGGCACCTTCCTATCACATAACACTCCCGAGGCGAGCTTCCACTTCATCCATCTCGCTCCAATACGATGGGAGACATCCTCGTCAATCTCAGTATTCCCCTGAATCATGGACCCCAGATACTTGAAACTATCCCTTTTACACACCGTCTGGGAATCCAACCTTACTCGGCTTAGCAGGAGTAAAGAATCAGAAATAGTAAAATAGAACTCAGAGCAATACGAAATAGGAGAACTAAGAGTCATAAGCAATAAGCAATAAGAAATAAGAAATATGAAATAGGACACCCACCTAGTAGTAACCTACACTCACAGACCAAAGCCACCCACCACATCCAAAAATACACTATTTTTGGAGGATCTGACACGGGTGCGGCAACATTTTTGGAGAGTCCGAGCAACTTAGCTCATTCCTAACTCTATCCCCTTTAGTAAGCCCACACATCCAGCGCAACATTCTCATTTCCGCCACCTTCAATTTTTCAATATGGGAGTTCTTGACAGGCCAATACTCCGCTCCATGCAGCATGGCGGGACGGACTGCCACTCTATAGAATTTTCCTTTAAGCTTAAAGGGCACCTTCCTATCACACAACACTCCTGAGGCGAGCCTCCACTTCATCCAACCTGCTCCAATACGATTAGAGACATCCTCATCAATCTCTCCATTCCCCTGAATCATAGACCCAAGATACTTAAAGCTATCCCTCTTACAAACATCTTGGGAATCCAACCTCACCACCACTTCGTTCTCCTTCCTCAAGTCACTAAACTTGCACTCCAAATACTCCGTCTTATTCCTACTCAACCTGCTCTTTTGACCAAGCAATATTATAAAATTAGACAAGTTAGACAATAGTTTTGATAAGACAGCTAAATGAATGTAGTGGATTCGTGTGCTGCAACTGATTTGGGATCGAGACATAATTAAATAATTGATTGACGTGTAGTTATATATGGGTTTTAGTTAAAGCAAGTTTAACGTCAATTTAATGATTATGGTATTCCCACTAACTGTATAGTATGAAAAACATCATGCTGCTGGGTCGGTGTTCCACTTTGTATTCATAACTATCCACCTGTAAATTGTCATCTGAGTTTTGACTCCTAGACAAGCTTCCTGACTTGAAACTCAAATGTGGGTTTGCATGAAATTGATCTGATGCAAAGTTCTGTGCTTGGTATCAGTCGTCTCTAATTTTGAGCTCTCTCATGTGACGTACAGCTAATGTAGGAAGCGAACGTGTTCTTATAGCATTTTTAGTATGTAAACCCTGAGGTGGTATATGATTTGAGAGCGAAATTATTGAAAATCATAGTGACAGGACCTTTTTTCCAGGATCTGCCTCCTGAAGTTAGAGAAGTTCAAAAACAGAAGTTGGAGGAACTCAAAAAGCAGCAAGAGCTTCAGAATCGTCTGGCAGTAGAACGTAAAATATTTCTTCGCAACAGGAAGGTTAAGTTTTTCGGTTAGTAACTCTTCTCTGATTTATATATTTGATATGCTTCCACATGTTACATTCTAGTGTCAGAATTGATTCGTTGAGCTTCAATTTATGGGCAGATAGAAGAAAAATTGAGAGAAGAATAAGACGTTTGGAGAAACAGCAGCGCACTTCATCTTGTAAGGCCCAAGAAACAGAAGCTGCTGAACAACTGGCTAAATTGAAAGAGGACCTTGAATATGTTCGGGTGAGCTTCTGATTAGTTTACCTTTTTCTTATGTTCTTTGGTTTCCATCTCCGGCTGAGTTCGACTCTGTTTCTCATAGTAGATCTTTTCACTGAAGCTGTTTTCAACTTTTTCTGTCCAAGATTTCTTTGCCAAAACGTATTCTTTAATGAGATGGATAAAATCAATTGTTTTCTTTTGAATGTAAATGTTGCCGCCATTTTTTTTTTTTGCTAGTGCGAGCATTAGATCGTTGTATCATCTCAAAACGCCACTTTCATATTGATGAAGATTCAATAGTTATTAGCTTAGATTTGGGGTAATTTTGGATTCCTTCAAGAATTTGCTAATGCAGAGATCACCTGCTGTAATGGCTAACTCAGAAATCTACCTTTCTAAATGGTTTCTCATATAATACAATAGAATTTATGATGTACTTGCTAGTGTAAGTGTAAGCATAATTGGTCATTTTTTGTCTTCTCACTCTCACTATTCTGATTGCAGTTCTTTCCCAAGAATGAGAAATATGTATCCTTGTTTTCGGGAGGTGACGAACAAGATATTGTTGACAAAAGATGTAAATTACGGGAGCAAATCAAAGCCAATATAGTTGCAGCTGCTGCAAGTGGGAAAGATTTGGAAGGTACTATGCTGTTGTTCAATCTGTAGTTCATATTAGTTTTGACTAGCTCCTCATAGAGTTCCTTTCATTTTGAAGATGCTTGTTGCAACACCTGCTACGGTCAAAGTTTGTAACCAAAAAGCACTACATAACAGAATATCTAAGTTGATTTTATCTTATCTTAGCTACTAGGTGATCAATCCTCATATCCTTGACATAACTAACTGAATCTTTTTTTCATGTAAAAATGAACTAAATGAATCTTTCCATTTTCTCATTTTAAGCATTTTAATATCTGAGACTTTAAAGTGCTGGGAGGAACCAGGTGTACATTCTAAGGACAGAGGTAGATGGAGAATTATCTCTGGTTTTATATGGTGGGCTATATGGAAAGAGAGGAATTCTGGATGTTTTGAGAGCATAGAGAATAGTGTGCTGAAAGTTAAACTCAACTGCATTTTGCTTGTATGTTTTTGGTGTAATCAACTATACTCTAATGATACTGTCTCGATAATTGATGTTCTAGACTCAATTTAGATATAGAGCAGTGGATTTAGGAGTACTCTTGTATATAAGGTTTCAGTACAACCCATGTACTGTGTGATATAATACAAAGTTACCAAGTTCAAAAAAAAAATATCTCCAAGACTCAGCTACCTGAAACATGTGCTGCAAGAGCCTTAAATTTTGTATATGGGAAAACAAATTCTTTTTTATAGAACAAATTGCGCTTTGGTTTATGGTTATTTAGTGTTAGTTTGTTGTAGGTATTCAAATTAGATATTTTCGTCCATGTTTCTGAATGATGAATTGTGAACAAGATCTTGGTTAGCTTCAGAGAAATATGTAAGCATAATTTGGAGCAATATGTGGAAACCTTATTGCCTTAGATTAGTAACTTACTTTTAAGAAGCTGTTAAGATTTAGCTAATCTGACCTAATCAAAAGAAAAAGATTTAGCTGATCTGGGAGCGGGAGACGGAATGTGTCCAAAGCTGCAACATTGTGACCTTCAGTCAGCTTTAGTGGATGGATTTTTAGATGGAATTTCAGTTGCTCGTCTCAATTCTGTGCTTGTGAATTTCAAATTTGATATTGGCAAATTGTTTGCATCGACCAGAACTGACACCTCAATTTGGGCCGTTCCTAACAGAAACAGGGAGCGAAGATGATGGGCTTCTTGATTTAAGCGATGATGATTTCTTTGAAAGCGGAAGCTCGAGTGATGAGGCTGATGACGAGTGGACTGATAAAAGTGCAAGGTATTGATTTGTCGTTAAAAACTACTCCCTCTGTTTCAACATGTGTGTCTTACTTTTTGGGAATGTCATTTTCTAGATTTAGTAGCTCTTTAAATGCAATATCCTTGATAGCATATTTAATACCATTAGATTCAAAGGGCATTCTGGTGCATTATAAACTTTTTTAGTTTATAACAAAATTCAAAAGTCTCCTTTAATTTCTTAAACTCCGTACCCAGTCAAATTTAAGACATATAGAGAAATGGATAGAGTAATTTCTATTGATTTCATGTTGCAGGACTTAGTAATGTTATGGGTTGAGTAAAAGTATCCTTTGGGGAGATAGACTGATGTCTATAATGTGTGCAATGGGAATTACATCATTATATCAAGGGTTAATAATTTCTCGCGATGTTGTTTAATGTATTAGTGTTGGATTTTAGAACATAGTATGAGCTTGGGAGTGAAGTAGTACTATTAATCTACAACTGGAAGCTGCTGTGTCCACCCTATTGTAAAACTCAATGGAATGAAATATGGGCACTGAAACCAATCTCCTCCTATGCCTCAACCCTGACTAGCTAGCATCCACATCCCACTTAAAAAGAATTGGAGTTGCCTTTGGGGTCTCTAGAAGGTGATTAATGCTCGTCTAAAGATCGATCTGCATTCTTTTGTGAGCCTTCTTCTTGTTGATCATTATAAGAACTCACTTACTTTTTGTTGTAGAGAACAAGCTTCTAGTGCATCTGGGAAAGCTGCTTCTAGCATGTCCAGCGATGAAAAGAATCAGGTGTCTCTCTATTGGAATTTTCTACTTTTGCTGCTGAAAATTGACTTTGGTATTTAATTTAACGTAGTCTCTTACCATTTGAAATGGTGTATGCAGAGACAAATATCTGCCCGTGCTCTAATGCCGCCACCCCGTCCTTCGAGCAAGTCGTTTAGTCATTCAGCAAATAAAAAATCACGGTTTGGAGCATCTACAAGTAAGAAACCATTTTTCCGTGATATGTCAACCTCCAGCAACACATCAGATAGCATTAATAGATCTACCTTCAGAAAAGGAAGACCTGCAGATTCACTCACAGGCAACAGTGGCAATATCAGCTCTAACTCTGATGCTCGAAAACCCCGAAGAAAGAGGAGACCAAAGAAGAAAAAACAACAGGTTGTTACTTTTGAATGCAATGCAGATTTTCCTTCCTGATCATTATGCATACTCAATTTCAAACACACTTGGCGTACTCTTTAGTTAACCACGTCTTACTTTAGGTCTTTTGGGTGAGGAATCCTCTTTTGGACTCTAACTCTCCCACTCCAGTCGTTGCTTTTCTTTTTGTTACTTCGAAAGTAGCTGCTTCAGCTTCAGCCACTCTAATTTTCGATATTCCTTTTTATTTTCATCAAACGAATGACATCTTCTTCTGGAAATCCTAGCTATTCTTAGCATGATATTGGGAAATCTCATTGCTATTACTCAAACAAGCATGTAACGTATGCTTGCATATTCGTCCATACGCCAAATCGGATATACTTACCGAAGATGTTTCAGATTCAAAAAAAAGACACAATGAAGATGTTGCATAATCTTGAGGCTAAAAAGTCAAGACAACAAGTTCAATTATGCATGTTGGTAAAAATTTGAGAATAGTCTAGTTCAATCATGTCAGGTTCTGAAACATCAGTACATACACGAAGTCAGTTGTTTGGGTGTGGAGTAGAAGAACTGGAATTCCACACATACATATATAATGCGTGCATTACCTAGTGTAAAACATGTTGAAGTATATTTTGCCTCCTGCTACTGTATCCTCGTGCCCTTAATAAAGGTCTTACATCTTTTTGTGTTGGTGCTCATAATGCTGCTTGTAGGCCTTTGTGATTTTGCCATTTTGTACACGAAAGTGTCCGTTTATTGAGGAATGAATCATTTCCTGTTGTGCTATTCTTCTCTGTTCGTGGAAGTCCTGTCTGTACTTTTTAAAGAAGTATAATGGAAGAATCTATACAACGCATCTTCTTATCTTGTCTTTCTCCATTCATGTGTGAAATGCAACTTGTCATTGTTGAAATAGCAAATGATAATATCAGCTGGTTTATAAGTTGCCTGTTTGGGGGTACTCTTTTCTGTTACTTGATAGGTCATTTCTGGAGTGTTTAGCTGCTACATAGAAGTGCAAGATAGATAGAAATTTATTAAGTGCATCTTAGCCAAAATCTAAATGTTGTTTCTTTTGCTTGTATCTTGCTATTTTGCTGTCATATTTTCTTGCTATCATGCTTCAAATTCTTTTCTTTTCTGTCGAGCTGAGGGTCTTATCTATCGTGAACAACCTCGCTACCCCATAAAGGTAGTGGTAAGACCTGCGTACATCCTACCCTACCAACCCCACTTGTGGGATTACAGTGGGTATGTCGTCGTTGTGTATTAGCCAAGTTCTTGAATCTTGAATACTGCTGCACGCAACTTCACTGCCTCCCGGAATAAAATACAGAGTCCTTACTGTATCTTTAACACGCCTTTGACGCATGTTTTGGTTGATATTCATAACTAACTTGTTCTTTGTTTACAATTTTCAGGCTTGAATCAAGTTCCTGTAGCAGCTCCAAAATACATTGTTGTACCAAAATACATTATCTATTTCAAGAATTAGATAGCAAGTTGTTGAGGCTAAATATGTTTGAATAGCATCTGTTTGATATTGTCTTCATTTTACCATTGTAATCACTGCTTTAATCTCCAACCTTTTACAAAGTTACACCAGTCTTCTCCCAATTTTCTTTGAAGGGGGTTCAAAGGTATATTTTGTTTATTGTTAAGACACCACAAATTGCTAATACATACAGTTTAATTCTCACAATTAATGAAAATGGGTATTTAGAGGCATCATTAATGGAAGTGGTAAGGCACACACATACATATTCTTCATGGTTTATAATTCTTTAAGGTCAGAGGCGTGAATTGTTAATTTTTGACAATGTCAGTTTCTTGTTGGAGGCATCAAAATTATTCTTAATTATTGTGACATTTCTTGTAATTATTGTCTCATTTTATGTGTCATTTAGTCGTTTTAGTTTATAAAGATGACGTGCATGGTGGCATAGTTTTGATTGATGAAACTCGTGACGTAGTTAACGATAAGTTGGAGGTTTGGAGACAGATTTTGGGGTTCAAAAGGTTCAGGTTTGAGCATGACGTAGAAGTTAGGCTTGGTACACAAGTAGTTTCAAGTAGTTTTGAAACTATTTGAAAAAAAAAAAAAATGATGTGTATGATGACATAGTTTTGATTGATGAGTTGTGATTGAGTTAATGATAAATTGAAGGTTTGGAGATGAATTTTTCGGTCCAAAAGGTTCATGTTGAGCATGACTAAGATTGAGTACTTAGAGTGCAAGTGTAGTGATGTGATGCATGAGACTGATGTAGAAGTTAGTGAGTAGTTTCAAGTATTTTGAGTATATTATCTAGGGAAAGGAAATATTGACTATGATGTCACTTCATGTCCAGATGCAGGGAATAGAGACTTTCTTTTGAAATTTTGTATGATAAGAAAGTGTCATCTTAACTTAAAACGTAAGTTTTACAGACTAGTAGTAAACTGACCCATATTGTATGGGCAGAGTATTGTGACACCTAAACTCACATTGAGAATATGAAAGTAATAGAGATGAGGATGTTGTAATTGATGTGTGGGTATATGAAAAAAGATAAGATTAAAAATGAGGATACCCGAGACAAGATGGGAATGACTTTGGTGAAAGACAAGATGTAGGAAGGAAGATTTAGATAATTTGCGTGTGATGAGGAAATACATGGATAATCTAGCGCAGAGGTGTAAGAAGTTGGCATAGTAAATTTAGAAAAGATAGAAGATGACCAAAAATAAAAAAAATATTAGGAAAAGGTGATTAGACCAAAGTAACAATTTTTTAATTACATCTCTTAATATTATTACTGCAGGAACGCAGCCAAAACATGAAAGATAATAGAAAATTTTCTTCAACTTATCATGATAAGTGATATTTTCACCACATAAATTTGAATAGAAAAATAGTTCTACATGTTGCAGAATTATACTCAGCATAGATTTAAAATCCTGTAGTCTTAAATACACTCAATCAAAACGACATCTTTAGATAATCGTAGCATTATAAGAGGATCTTTATAATAAGATATTTCAATTGCAAGCCCTCATCAAGATGGTTACGGAGAAATATCATTTCCTTTTGTATGATTTTGATTCGATATCTAATTTTTATCTTTAATTGTGTTGTCAGACTCATCACATCAAAGATGAATTTCAAACATAAATCACTCAAGACAGGTTGCCTTTGCTTCATATATCTCAAGCTTAGGAGATTTGCTATTAATTAAGAAAGTTTGTAACTTCAATGCTTCTAAAATATTTATTTGAAATGACAGCATCTCGTATTGATAATGTGTCATTAAATAAAAATTATAAAACAAATACATAACTAATATATCATTTAACTTCAAACTAATATTCAAATTATACGACCTTTCTATTTATGGAAGAAAATAAGCTGTTGCAAAACTTTTCACATAACAACTATATTGTTTTTTAGAAGTTACTTGCACATTATTTACTTGAGCTACTTTCTACCTAAAGGATCAAGTTAATGAGACATTGGATTCCAAGTTCTTTTGATTATTATCTTTGGTTAATAAACAATAGTATATAATTAAACCACCCCACCCTACCAGAAAAAAAATATTACTGCAGCTCTGACTCATAATTTAAGTAATTAAGGTTTAATTAAAAAGGTGCTTTTGCTCTGTCAAGTTTTTACACTTATTATAATAGGGAAATTACATTCTATATGCACGGTGCTGACAACCATAATATACTAATATTCAAATCGTGCAAATAGCTTTAGGCGAAATATAATGTAAGGTTGTATACAAATTATAATAAATTTTTATGATCTGATCTTTTCGTTAATTTTCGCACACAATAAAAGTTTTAATGCACCAAAATACCCTTTCGATGTGATTCTATATTCTATAGTGAAATATTTATATCATTTTACTAGAGTATTATTTATGAATACTTATTATTTTTTAACTGATCTGGTGATGTAACTATTTGTTATAATGACAACGTATAAAATTTAAACACTTGAACATGAAAAATGTATTCTAAATACTAAAATTGGAAATAATTGCAGGCTAACTGAATTTAAGTGAATCGTTTCATATCTTTTCTTAAAAGCATCCAAATAAGTAGAGATTTTCTAAAAAGAATAAGATTTGCTAAAATAATAGGGAGAAAAGATCAGTTAAAAAAGGTTACTTTACTTAAATTACTGTCTAAATGTTTGCTGAAGAGTGAATAATTGAACCTATTACCTCGTAATTCTCACCATTAGCATGTGTTAATTACTCCTTCCGTGTAGTTTTAGTTGACCCTCTTTCTAAAAATATTTATTTCAATTTAGTTGTCCCTTTAATGAAATTAAGAAGAGTTTTATTATGTTCTTCCAATACTATCTTTAACATTAAATGACTAAATAAAGTATATTTACTCAAATTTATATTTTCAAAGCATAATTAATAAGGCTAATTTGATAAAATAAACCCCCTAATTAATATTTTCTTAATTGGTGTGTCAAGTCCATATGGATCAACTAATATGAAACGGAGGGAATAATTAAAAGTATCTAGACAGTGAGTGAAGAATAAGATTTGAGATATTAATTAAGACATAATCAAGTTGTATCTTTTTTCGTTTATTTTTACTTATTCATGTTAGATTTTTAAGAAGTGTAAATACAAAATAAATAGGTATTTCTTCGGAAAAAAAAAACATCAAGAGGAAATTTTTGTTTTGTTGTTCATATAGTTTTGAATACAGATTTCCAATAGCAATTCATATTTTTAAAAATAAATATCTAATAATACGTGCTCGGTTTGAAAGGTCAATAGATAATTTATATATTTGTATTCATTTTGTCTTTATTATTAAATGTTATTCATTACTCAATGTATTTATTAAAATATTAAATTTATTATATTCAAAAAAATAATATAGTAAAATTACTTCTATTTTTATTTTTTAAATTGTGTCAAATTAATAGCTAATAAGTAAAGATGAGTAGAGGGAGTAAAATTAATTTAGTTATTTTCAGTTAACTTTTGTTTGCTTTATGTAGGAGGCACAGGGCTCCAAGATAACTTATTTTTTATACCTTAAAATTCGTTTACAAACATTAAAAATTAAAATAAGTAGCAGAACACAAGAAATATTTTTTTGATTGCTCGAAAAGATTCTTATTAAAAAAAGTTTTAATTATTCGATTAATTTCTTCTGTCCACTAACTAGCAAACATGATCCTTAACAAAGACTTTGGATTCTTATGTCAAAAGCAACCCCCACCCCCTCGTAAAAAGTTAAAAATAAAAAGAATTAATAATTATCTATTTACTCTGATTAATAAAAAATAAAAAATTATTATAAATTATCTAATTAAAGACAAAATGAGAAGTATAAAATTAAAATACTTTTAAATACAAAAAGATTATTATTATTATTATTATTATTATAGATTAAAAAGAATAGTATAACACATGAATTGTAAGAAGACGTACACATTTTTGAATTCGTATTGAAATTTAAGGGTCAAATTTATCATGCTTATATTTTCGATTCGCCTTTGAACAATCCTCTTATAGCACCTCATGTAAGCTAATGGGGGCAGAGCTAAGGGGTTTCAATATATATTAGATGTAGAATTTTTTAAATTTTTCATGTGCTTTATTTTTTATTTTTTTTGTTAAGTTATGAATCAAAGTCACACATTGATAGGTGATGGAATTGAGAAGCTACATATAAAGTGTAGGATTTCTTAATGATTGAAGACCTTTTGAGAAAAATCGTGTTGGTTTGGTCCAAAGTGGACAATATTACATCGTGTAAGAGAGTCTTTGGGTCAACTGAGTCCAATAACTGATATCAGAGCTCAGGTTCGACGAGATGAGTATGGGGAGTGATGTGTATGGTGCTCGGTTTGCTTACCTTACGAGTTTAGAGATGCACACACGAAAAGTAGTTTCGAGCTTCAGTTGTCATATATACTCAGATGATGTGGGTAGCACACAGTATAGTGAATCTCGGAAATTAAACCGTGGGACGTAATGATGGCCACGTGAAACTTCGTTTGAGGGGGAGATTATTGAGTGTGTGGGTCCCATATGGTAGAGTGATGCGTGTGGTGCTCGATTTGCTTTCCCGTACGAACTTGGAGATGCACACACGAGAAGTAGTTACGGTCTTCGATTGCCATTAATACTCAGACGATATGTGTAGCACATAGTACAGTAAATCTAAAAAATTGATCTGTGGAGGTGATGGGCCATGTGGAACTTAGTCAAGGGGGAGATTATTGGTTGTCTAGGTAGCACACAGTACAGTGAATCTAAAAAATTAATTCGTGGATCGTGGTGATGGCTGCATAAACTTAATTCGAGTGGGAGATTGTTGGGTGTGCAAACCAAAGTCCCCTATTGGTAGCTAAAGGTGCTGAAAAGCTACATATAAGATGTATAGCCTTTTAATGGCGTGAGGCCCTGCCTTTTGAGAAAAAACGTGCAAGCTTGACTCAAAGCGGACAATCTTTGAACCGACTGAACCCAACATATTCAATTTTTTTTTAACGAAAATTCAGATTCCGTTACTATACAAAACTAAAATCTAATCACATGAATCATTGGAAGTAAAATCTTTTCTTTTTTACTTCCAATTATCTTATACTATATCTCTGTGTGAATAGGGAAATTCTGCAAGAATATAGGCATGTTCAATAATTGTGTAATTTTCAAATTTAGGACTTTGACGTTTAATGCATTCCCTGCATCTGTACTTTCACTTATTTTTGAACTTTGACCATGTCTGTCTTTAGCTTCATGTGGCATTTTACTAGCACAATTTAATTAAACTTTTGTTCTTTAATTATTTCATGTACTGTATATAATTGAACTTTGACTTTTTCTTGATGTAAGAAAATTTAGGTGTGCAGTGTATAATGATTTGATCTGATGAAGCAATTAAAGCTTCTAGCCAACTTGTTAATTAATGTTCCCTCACCTCAACTTAGAATCCAATGAATTTGGCATTTTTTTCTATGGTCATAAAACAATTTCAGAATATGGTTGGATTTTGTTTCCAAGTTGGTGATTCACATGTGATTTTGAACGATGATTTTAAATTAGTATTTGAATATGTAATTTAATATTATGATTTAAAATCGTAATCTCAAATTATTTTTAAGGTAAAACTCGACCTATAATTTAAAATTATGATTCCAAATTATATGTTCAAAAGTTGATTTGAAATTATGATCTCAAATCGCATGTCCAAAGTTTATTAGGTTTCTCAACTGAGCTTGTAAATTGCAAAACATGTGGTTTGTTTTTGTTAAATGTTGTGGTAGGAATAGGATGGTAAGTACATTTTCCTCCTTAATTAGAAATCTATATTTCTGGAGTTGCGAGATTTGCGATGAGAAGTCTTTGATGAAATGTTTTATCTTTAAAATGAAACTTTTTAAGAGCGAATCTGAATTAGTCAAACCTGAAAATCAACACCAAAGCTGATGAAGAACGAAAAATATTCCTAGAAAAAATGTGGTTAATAGTTTGATATTACCTCCATATAGCATTTTGGTTTCATTTTGGAAACCCAAAATCTATTTATTGTCAAATTCATTTTTGGTAAAGTTTTCTGGAAAACTAAAGAAAGGAACTTTGTTGTGTCCCACACAAATGGGTATGAAACAGTCCAAAGGGGAAAAGGTTGCAACTTTTCTCTCTTTTTATCCATAAAAGTATTAATAATAGATTCCTACTTATCTTGTTGAGCATATAGTATCAAATTTGCAGCAATTAGTATTTCGTTTTTATTGGAATTTATCTTATGGGTTGATGTAATATTTTTATTGAAGGAACAATCTTATGTTATTGAGTCCATATAAATTCACACAATCTATTAAATGAAACAAGGATACTCCATATCCTCTTAAATCTTATTTTAGGTATGAAATGGAGGTGATGGTTCGAACAATGAAAATGAAACTTATCTCTTTAGTGAATCTATCACGAACGAATTCAAAAAATTGTAGAGGACACGAAATGGAGGTCAAGATTCAAACGATGGGATATGAATTTTATCCAGAACGAATTTAGAAAATTGGAGAGGACACGGAATGAAGGTCAAAATTCAAACAATGGAGATGGACTTATCCCTTTAGTGAATCTATTCTGAACGAATTTAGATATTGTAAGAAGGATACTCCACATCCTTGAAATGGAGGACCTGGTTCGGACAACGGAGATTGAAACTTATCTCTTTAGTGAATCAGTCAGGACAAATTTAGAATACTCTCCGAAGGATTCCACATATCTATTTCGTAGCTGATTAGAGTTATGTAATATTAGTAATGCAAAAATTAATTATTAGGAAAAGAGAGTGAAGAATTTTTATATAGAAAAGGAATAACTTTATGTCTTTAAGTGTATATGATATTCCTCACTTCCAACTCTTATGTGTTTACTCTTTTGCCTTTGGATATATAAGTTCAACAATCAAGCATTCTTATCTAATAAATGTTTTATACTTCTCAATTCTTGGTAATAAAAAGCTCCTTTTTATTCCTGATTAATCAAATGAAATTGATATCATCATTGCAGAGAAATAAATCTGTTTAAAATATGAAACATGGTGGAAAAAGAACAATTTTGCAAGATGTAGAACAAAAACAGCTCAGATCCAAGAATTAATTAGAGAACCAAACAATATTTACTGTAAATATTTGTACAATTGCTTTCTTAGCAACAAAATGAAATATACTATATAGTTATACTTTGTATGTTTGATGGGATTATTCCAAAACAGAAGAGAAAATAACACTTGGCAGGATCTTTAAACCACCCATGGTTTGTGTTTCCTGCTATACATCAACATATATCATATGATAAGACTCCAACAAAAGAAACAACAAAATTAATAAACTGTAAAATTACTAAGGTTTTTTCTGTCCAGAGAAAAAACTATTTTGATTACAAAAGGATTAAACCAAAAGAAAAAGATATCAATATTCAGGTTCATTTTAACTCAAAGAACCCAAAGGTGAAAAAAAAAAAAAAAAAAAGACCCTCTTTTTACTGCCAAGAGAGACCAAAAAAAACTTCATCATCTTCATCATATCATATCATATATAATCTTCTAGACCTGTCATAGAAAAAGGTACAAACTTTCTATTGGGAATTTTTGTAATTTTTTTTCAGTTATACTCCACATCCCAATCCTCTTGCTTCTGATCCTTTCATTATTCTCAGCCTCTTACAAGAAGACATAAACATTCTGCAAGAATTCAAAAACCCCATTAGAATTATACATTTAAAAAAACAGTCGCGTAGATTTACTGTTTACTTTTTCTAGTAGGTATACATTATATACATAGATTATACACAATCATACACCAAAAATATACTATTGTACGCGGCCTTACCTTGCATTTCTGCGAGAGGCTGTTTAAACGGCTTGAACAGTGACCTCTCAGTCACATGACAACAACTTTATCGATTACTCAAATTCCCCCCTTAACAATCATATACATATTATACAGTAACAAGATTAAGAGCTAAGGTTTGAAGATTCAAGAACTTACTCCCAAGGGACATCACCAACAAGCATCAAATCACCATCTTTATCTTCATAAGCAGGGGCAAATTCAGAGCCTTTGTAGCCTTCCCTTTCTGAGTATTCACCTATGGTGAGTTTGAACATGTTTTCTAAGGCTTTTAGCAATTCTGGATAACACTTGTACGTTTTCAGATCAATTTTTCTAAGATAAGGTGCACCATCCATGCTAACTTTAACATACATTCCAGTTTCAGATTCTGTTTTCTTTGGTTGGATGTTGTTCTTCCTGTTAGATCTCACTGGTGGCCACCCCACTATTTGTGCCCTGTAACCATTAAATCAATAGCAAATTCTTAGTCCTCTCACTTCTTCAATTTGATTCAAAAGGGGTTTAAAAATTGAGATTTTTATAAGCCAGTCCGGTGCGCAAAGCATCATGCGTTAGGAGGGTCCGAGAAAGAGCCGCACCCAAGAAATGTGACAGGCATGATATAGACAGTCTATTCTAATGCAACTAGACCGATTTCACGACTCAAATACATGACCTATATGTCACACTTATGTGTCACACTGAGATAAACTTTACCATGACTCCAAGGCCAGTCTATCCTAATACAAATATTAGTGACTCCTTTCACGACTCGAATCCATAACCTATATGTCACACATCAAGACAACTTTACTAAGGTAAATCTCAGGAAACTTACTTGGCAACAGGAGGGGTTTTGACATGATGATCAGAACTAGACTTAGATTCACAATCTTCTTCATCATGAGCTGATTGAGGCAAAGTCCTTTTGTTATTATTCTTTGACAAGATTTCTTGGTCTGATTCTTGATCTTCTGAACCTGGCAAACCTAATCTCAGCTCAGTTGCTTTGAAATTCAGATCTTTCTGATGTGCCACTATACTTTCCATGATTCTTGAAATACCAAAAAAACAAATTAAACCCTTTGTAGAATGAAGCAAATTAACCTCAAAACACACACACAAACAAATAACACCAAGATTCCCAAGCACTTTGTTGATCAAGATTGCAGCTTTTATCCTTGAAGATTAGGCAAAAGAAGAGTCTTGTGTTTGTGTTAAAGAAAAAGGTGAGGTCTTTTGCAAGTTGTGGTTTGTTGATATATAAAGGAAAAGGGGAAAAGGAAATTTGTAGACAAAGGAGCTTTAGGTGAGGTGGATGTCGGGGGGTGGGGAATGGCTAAACCAGAAATTTTATTAAACAAGACTTGAAATATGAAAAAATAATCATAGAAAAGTCTATATATGTATCAAAAATATTTTTAGTAATATATAAATAGTAAGTATTTCTTATGATTATTTTTATTTCTTGCATTTTTATTAACGAAAATTTAAAGCTAATTGAAATACTAATATAATATTTAAAATTTAGATATTCAAAAATTATATGAAAAATATTATAAATTCTTGTCTTTTCATATTAATATGATGAGAGAGTATATTTTAATTTTTTTGTTTTTTTTTTTTGTTTACTACTTTCATTTCATTTTATGTATCTTTATTTCTTTTTTGATCTGTTTTAAAAAGAATATATCTTTTCTTATTTAATGATATTATTTTTATTGAGTCTCATTTAAAAAGAGCGTAAAAAATAAATATTAAAGTGATGTTAAGAAAAATAATTTTATTAAATTATTAATTATTTTTTAATTTATATGTGATGAAATGGCGACGAACAGAATGAATGAATGGAGCAATACTTTTGAAAGGTGCATAAATTTAGGAGAAAGGGAAGGTAAAGTTGTCGGTAGGGAGAGGAGCAGGTTTAAGACAAGCGAGCCAACATTTAGGAGACAAGAGTGGGACAACTACAGCCGCCCATATGGACAAGTGACCTTTTGAAGATGGATGGATGATTCTATGGAAAATGATGGATGGTCAAGATCAGTTTTCGGAGGTTGTGGACGAAAATCAGGTACGTTCGATTGGTTTGTACTTCTTGGGGTTTGAAAGGTGGCGTGGGGGGTGTTATGGGTAAGATGGAAATTTCTATTTTATGTCACAAATAATACTTTCTTCCCCCGTTTCATAATAAATAAATTATTAAATTTAAAAAAACATTAAAGATATAAATTTAACATAATTTTTTATTTTTACCCCAAAAAAGAAAAAGCCGACCTTGTAATACCTTTTCAAAAGTTAATTGATTGTCAAATCATAAGAACAAATTTGAAAAAAAATTCAATGATTCACTTATTTTGAAACACCAATAAATATTCCAACAATTCACTTATTTCGAAACGAAGGGAGTACTAAAGTTTCTTTTTATTTCATGGAGTAGTATTCAAAATTTATGAATTTAAAGGTGTAAGATTTGAGCCGTAAGATGCACTAAGGGCGTGGCTTAGTGGTTTAACAAAGTGGAGTTAAGTATCGAGAAGTTTCAGGTTTAACTTTCAACTGAGATAAATATTAGGTAATTCTTTTCCATCTTTTTCAATCCTGATGGACAAAGTTATCTGGTACTTATTGCTGCTGAAAGATGGGGATATCCTATAGAATTAGTTGAGATATACGCAAGTTGATTCGAATATCACAGTTACAAAAAAAAAAAAAGATTTAAGCCTTCTATACGTAGAAAAACTTGTATATGTAATTGTCAAGAGGAATAAATATGCTCTCAAATGTTAATGTGGAATACTGATAATTATTTTTTCATGCTTAATTTGAGATCGCAACTCTTGAATTTGAGCACCGGATACAGAATTGCTTTTAGTAGGAGCACTTTACCCTCATAGTAAAACTTTTTAATGTAAATTTTGATTAATCGAACTTTAATATAAACACGGAACCTTAAATGGGAAAAGAGAAAAGGAACAAACGCATTATGTATAAAGTAAAGTGAGAGAGAATCAATATTTTTTAGGATTTTAGGTAGTAATTTCACTAATTTATGAAGAAAAAAAATTCACACAATATACAATTAATTTAGGTAAGATACAAAGTGAAATTTCTTTTTAAGGTAGGACAAGAAGAAAAAGAAAAATTTATGCCAACACATAAATGGTAAAATAGTTAAATTCTATTGCTCTTAATGAAAATATTGAATTCGAACTTAGGAAAGGAAAAAATCATTCATACGAGTAAATATAAATTTCGAATGGCAAATAATTAATGAGAAAAGAAGAAGCCTATCATGTGAAATAAAAAAGGTGGTCCAACATGGGTGTTGGTTATGTATGGGCAAAGCATGGTATAGCTTTTAGGGCAACTCAGATTTTTTGGCAGAATTGTTTTTGATTTTTTTATCATTACTCAATATAAAATTACAAATTCCATGAAATTTAGAATCGCTTGATGTAGGTCTTATTTTTAGGAATGACATTTTTAATAATTTTTTTTTTTTTTATATATATATTGGAGCCTGATTAAATTCAGAATCACATTTTATAGGATTTAGTCTAAAGGTGATGCTATCGATAGGATTTTTCTCATTTTCAATGCTCGAAAACACAAAACTTCTTATTTAGAACAAAGCGATCTCACCTATCCACTGCAATCTACTTTCGATGTCCATATTAAAACCCCAACTAATTCGTATCATGTTATCTCCAAAATAGGCACTGCAATCTATATTGATGTGTAAATTGTGTTTAATGTCTTCATGAATTAGCACGCTTGTTAAATGTCTATTTATTACAATAATCAAATTATTTACCAAGTATTTGTTAGCAAGAATCAAACCTAACACTTATTACGTAATTACATTGTCTTTTTTTACTAATAACACTAGACTAAAAACTTTGGTTTACATTTTTAAAGTCATCCTATTTTTGTATATAATATGTGTGTTGTATGTGTTGATTGGACCCTTAGGTCAGGAATTTTATATTAATTTTTTTTAATGTTTGGCTTAATTTGGTTAAAACTTGACTAACAGGAAAACTCCAACTGAGATATTGTTGAAAATAATGAAATAAAGACAAGACATGGAAATGTTAGCTTATAAAAAGTTCTTACACCTTTTCAATTTGTATCACCTGAATTTGTTATTTTTCTACTTCCTCCGTTTCATTTTAGTTGACCCTCTTTTTAAAAATATTTATTAAGAGGATTTTAATCTGTCCATCCAATAATACCCTCAACATTAAATGACTAAACAAATTGTATATATTCTAATTTATATTTTTAAAGCATAATTAATAAGACTAATTTAATAAAATAGACCTCTAATAAATATCTTTTTAATAGGTGTGTCAACTTTATGAGGATCAACTATTATGAAACAGAGGGAGGGAGAGTACTAAATGTCAATTTAAGTTGCCAAATTAGCATAGTTTTTTGAAAGAATAAATGTCAGTACAATGTTTTCAAAGCATTATTTACTCCTTTTTTTAATTGCTTTCTTGGATTCAAGATTTATTCTTTAATCAACGAGTTAATTTCTTATATTGTAATTAAACTATTGATAATATCACATAAAAGTTATTTTTATTTTTTTTATGATAAAAATGTTACTCAATTATTAATTTATCTCTTATATTATCATCCTAATATTTTAAACTACTAATCTCACTTAATTTTCTAAAATAATGTTTTAAATTCAATTTTAATGACATATTCATTAAATTATACCAACTAAATACCTAATACATAATAAAAAATGATTTTAGTATAAAAGTAGTAAAATCCATCAAATTCTAATATAAAAGTAATAAAATTCACTAAAATAAAATAGATTTTAAATAAAGATAAATTATACATGGTAAAAAGAATTTTAATTCTTTTTAAAAAATATGAGATTTTATAGGACCATTTTTTTATTTTTAAGGGTCCGCTCCCTCTACTTCATATTATTTATCCCCTTTTCTTTGCACGTCCCATATAAAATTATAAATAAGAAAGATAATTTTACTAATTTGCTATATAATTTTTTAATATATTTTATTAGTGTTTTAATAAATACTAAAATTAACAATATAAGAATTTGTTTGGAACTTGATTATATTTATACTTTCAAAAAGAATTAATATAAAAATAAATAATAATTTAATTTTAGTGTTATAAATTGATAATAACTTAGAATATATGGGACAAAAAATAAGTTAATACTTCCCTCATTCTTAAGTAAGTGAACAAAAGCAAAATATAAACTAAGATAATTTAACATGTATGTTTAAAATTGTATATTTATTTTAAAATTTAATTGAATGTATGCATATTAATAATATAGAACTCATTAATTTAAAAAAATATTAAAATTCAGAATTCATAAACTTCAAATTTCAACTCAATAAGTGAAACTATAAAGAGACAACTCTATAAATAATATGAAATGGGATGAGCGTCCACTTTTCTTTAAAATGATCCTATAAAAGCTCATGTTTTTTTCTTAATTTTTTAAAACATTTCAATATGGCTAATTTTTGTTTATTTAAAATATATATTTTATTTTGGTGGATTTCATTGCTTTTTATATTAGACCTAATTTTTGTTATGTATTTATGCGGTACAATTTAATGAATTTGACTTAAATTTAAACTTAATTAAGTAAGTTTAGTAGCTTAAGATACTAGAATGACAATATAAGAGATAAACTAATAGTTGAGTGACATTATTGTCATAAAAAAAATAAAAGTGACTTTTATGAGATATATTGTCAATAGTTCAATGACAATGTGAGGAATTAATTCTTAAATCACCAGAGTGAAGAACCATTTTTGGTACTTATTCAATTTCAAAATAGTTAGTCTTCTTTTTTAAAATATTTGTTTTAATTTAGTTGTTTCTTTTATGGAATTTAGAAGATTTTATTGTATTCTTTCAATATAACTCTTATCATTGAATAATTAAATAAAATGTATATACTCAAATTTATATTTTCAAAGTATAATTAATAAAAATAATTTTCTAAAATAAAATTCTAATAAATATTTTATTAAAAAGAGTGTCAAATTAAAAAATTAACTATTTTAAAATAGAGGGAGTTTTTTTCTTTTAACATCGTTAGTAGTTTCTTAAATGAGACTTATTCCGTAAAAGGATAAAAGTGAAGAAAATATTTTTAATTTTAATAAAGGGAAAAGGGTATAAATTTATCTCTCTTTACTTTGAAAAATTGATTAAATATATTCTTCATCCTCACTGTCATATTTTGGGGTGTAAATTTATCAAACTTTTAAAAAACTTTCTATCTATATCATTTCTTTTAACAAAAAAGTCCAAATCAACGTTAAATGTCATGTATTTTTAAAAATAAAACACACCCTAATTGTACATGTCCGATTCGATCTATCCCATAAAGAAAAGCACAAATAAATATACCTCACTCTCTATTTTATTGGTTAAATATTTTCAACGAAATTAGGCCACTGAATATTTATCAGTGCATAACTCATGAAAAGTGGATCTACATCAGTGCAGACACAAACAATTTACCCTCCCTCAATTCATGAATCTGCATCAGTACAGAGCTCACTTAACGATCAAATGTAATAGATTAAACCCAGTAGATATTTCTCTGAATGATTGAGTTTTGAAGTTTCATTATATGTTAATCATGTCATCTCTTCATTCTTATGTCTATATATACAAATCATCGTGTCATTTTCTTAGAAAACTTATCCATTTTTCTAGAATTTGGATGCTTATCATATCAAATTTTAAATTTGAACATAACTGAAGCAGAAGCAGAGTTTATACTAGACATTTTTTCTAGCTAGTTCCATGCTTCTACATTATTCCATTTCATTTTACTTCTTGTATTTACAAACAATCTACTGGCGCTGCACGTTGAAAGAAAAATATATTTATTTGCTGAGAAAATTCAACCAACAAAACTGAGGGAGGGGTATGATAGTGCGTTGTGACGAAAGATATATTTGATCAATTTTCTAAAATACAAGAGTAAATTTAGTTCTTTTCCCTTTAATAAACATTGATCAAAGGTTAGAGGGGTAATAAATGCTACTATTCTCTTTGTTTCAATTTATATCTAAATTTAACCTAATATCAACAACTAACTCATTTGGATAGGCTTATTTTAAGTGCTTTTAAGTCAAAAATAACTTTTAAGTCTTTTGATGTGTTTGGGTAAAATTTTAAAGTGATTAAGAACACTTTATTTTAAGCTAAAATGGCTCAAATAAGACAAAAAAAAATAAGTTCATCCAAACGAACTCAAATGAACTATTTCAATTCACGATTGACCACCGCCGACCAACTATATAACACTACTGAAATATGATTTTATTATGAAATTTGACTTACCAAAAATATTTCTGACGAAGAATTTCATATGGATGGTACATTAGAAATTTGCGTGTATTTAATAGCGCATAAGAGCAAAAGAATTTCGTCCATAATAATTACTCAAGAAAAAAAATCTCTCTTTTTTAAAAAAATAAAGCAAATAATATTATCATACCCCTATTACTTAGTACTTACTATTAATAAACAGAGTAATGGGGAACTAAAGGATATAAATGATGTCCTTATAGTCCCACGTTTGTTCATCTGTTTTCAGTCAAATTAGGCCATGGGATTCCCCTATCCTTGTTATTTTATGAACATTATATGATCCATTATATTGTGCATGTGTACTCAAGTTGCTTTAGGGAACCTCGGAGCAATGATAGAATTATTTTCATAAGATCTATATATAGTTTATGGGTTCAACTGTGGAAACAACCATTATGCATGCGCACTCAATTTACTGAAGGGAGCCTCGGATTGGAGTAACGATAGAATTATCTTCGTGTGATTTATAGATTACGAGTTTGAACTATGGAAACAACCATTGTGCATGTGTACTCAAGTTGAAGAAGGGAGCCTTAGAGTAACGATAGAATTATTTTTCTTCGTGTGATCTATAGATTATAAGTCGAACTATAGAAACAACCATTGTGCATGTGTACTCAAGTTAATAAAGGGAGGCTCGAAGTAACGATAGAATTATCTTCGCGTGTTCTATAAATTATGAGTTCGAATTATAGAAACAATCATTAATACTTGCATTAAGATAATGTGTAAGTAGGCGATGTACATCTCTCTGAGGTACGGTCTTTTCTCCAACACTGCATGAACACAAAATACTTTGTGCACTGTACCGCCCAACGATTTACTCAAGTTGCAATTGTTTGGGAAAGTTAAGTGGTTAGATTTGTTATCTACCCACCCATTTTGTTTTCTTTCTATTAACCAAACTTTTTCTAGAACAATTTAAATTAATTAAAAAAAATGAGTACAAGGACCTTAGTAGCCTAATTAGTAGAAGTATGAAGGAAATTTCCAATCAATAAGAATAATCATAGATTACGCGTATTAGTTTAAAGGAAAGAAACACTAAGAAAGCAGGGATTATTCCTCATGTGAAAATTAGTAAATTTTATTTGTAATGTTAAGCTTTTTCATTGTATTTTAAAAAAAGTAACATCTTGACCTTTAAAGTAGTTCCTTTTATCAAACTCCTTTAATATACTTAGATGGAAATTAAAAAAAAAAAGAAACACAATAAAATTAGCAAGGAAGCTAGTAATCATGAATAAATTACGAATAGTAAATGTTAAATGATAGTTGTATTTAGTTTATAAACTCCTCATTATCATCTAATAGGTAGGGATTAAGTACTACAATTTTGAAATATTATATGTGAATGCAAAATATTCCTAAGATATATATCTCAAATTCACTAATTTGTTTCTAGAGCAATTAATGATGTAATTAATAAAACTCCTCAAGTAGTTCTTAAGATGGTCATTACATAAAATAACGTTTTTCTTCTTTTTTTTCCTCATTTTTTTTTTTTTTTAAAAAACAAAGATGCCTACACAACTAAAAAGTGGCTTTAGCTTGTTTCTTTTATTTGACATTCGATATACGCTTTTATATTTAATTAACTTTAATTTGCATCAGGAAGTCTCACTTTAATTGTAATATACTTCCACCAAATGAAATTTCATTTTTGAGATTCAAAATCAAATTTTTTAATCAAGAATAATAAAATACTCATCAGGGGCATAATTATTTTTTTCGAGGAGGGTGGGGGTGGGGGTTGGGGGTTGGGTCGGAGAGAGGGGGAAGGGTTTTTCCATCCGGTATTCGATATTTGGTATCCTCATATATTGAAACTCGACTATTCTGAATTCGTGTAGTGTAGCATCTATTCGGGAAAATTTCTTCCTTTCGATAATATTTTCATGCACAAAGCTCGAACTCAAAATCTCTCGTCATTCATCTATTGCACCATGTTCTTTGATGATAATCGAACATATAATCTTTATTGGTACCTTGGCTTGTTTCAACGTTTTCATCATTATAGCTTATATTTTAGGAAAAGATAATTTATTTTAGTTTAATTTATTAAATTCATTTTCTTGGTAAATTTTAAAAAAAAAAATGAAAAAGAAAGACGCGTAAGACACGAAGAATAAAAGTGGAACGTGCAATGATTTTGTCTGGCGGTTCCAATTTTATTCTTCTAGTACTTATAATTTTCTTCAAACTTTATTGTAAAATTTTTTTATTTTTTTTTTCCTTTGCTTGAGTAGATTAAGAAATATATGATGTGATTTATTAAAAAGCATATTTTGATAAGATTCTTTGTCTGGTCTTTCAAGTACTCATCATTGTTAAGCTGAAAAAAATAAAACTAAAAAGATGATAAAAGAATATTTCGTTGAAGGGGCATTTTCAAAGAAACATGGCTCTTGGCGTTTGAGAATATGTTGCCATTTATTGAAAATGAGGGTAATTTTATCAAATAAAAATATATATTTAAGTGTCGCCTTTCGATTTAGTTCATCTTTTTTGACCTTTCTAACACACATTTGATACGAAAGAAGTTTCACTCACTTTTTTAGTTTATCTATATTTCAGAAAATTCATGCACTTCGCAAATGGAGCAGAAAGTAGTGTTCTAATCTCCCACCATAGAGAAGAGAATTGAACGTTTGGGTGCCCTGCCCTTGGTCATCATCTTTCTTACTTCGGTCGAACTAAATTACTGCCATGTTTGGCCAAACTTATAAAATCGACTTATTTTGAGAAGTTTTTTTTTTATTAGTGTTTTTTTTTTTTTTTTAAATACTTTGGTGAGAAACAGTTCGTTTTTCGCCAATAAATTAAAAAATATTTTTGAGCAGCGATTAATGTTTTACTAAACTTTTAAAAATGTTTTTAGATATTTTCTCTGAAGTGTTTTTGGGGAAAAAACTGTTTTTTTAGTTTATGAAAAACTGTTTGCACTATTCTCGAGAAGTACTTATTTTCTTCAAAAATTTAACCAAACTGCTCAATTTTTTTTAAATAAACACTTTTAAAAAAAAATAATCATCTTTTTAAAAAATAAGCTTCATCAAACGGACTAGTCTATATACATATTGCAAATTCTTTTCAAGTAGTATTCAGCCAGGTATAATAATAATTGCATTTATAACTCTTAATTAAAATAAAGTTTAAGTTTGATTCTTATTGTATGTATTCAGAAACTTAATTCTTAACTAATTAAATGTGTTGTTTGATCTCTTTATATAAGAATACTTTATATCTGAATCATATTTAAAGTTATCCACCCTCATATATTGAGCAACATTAATGTTTTGAACTGAATCTTCCCTTCAAAACCAAAATAATAGTAAAAATTATATGTTCTAACCCTTTTTGGTATTGATTTTTAATAATAGCTAGTGTTTGAAAATTCATTGAAAGGCAATTATACTAAAATTCCTGAGTTAGTAATACTCAGTAAATTAATAAATTTTGAGTAAATATTTTTTCTGATCCTGATTTAGGCTAGTGGAAAAATTATCGATTTCGATAAGATATTAAGATAATATATTTTCGAAATATACTATCCTGTTAATATTATATATTAATAATTCTTTAAAATTACAAAAATATCTAAGATAATTAGTGAAATATAATTATAGTGTTTATTTTTTAATTAAAATTTAAATCTAGTAGAAGATCATTTCCAACTTTTCTTATTGCATCTAAAAGTTTCAGTGTTGTATTCTCAAACTGCACCAAAAAATTATGAAGAATTTTAGACGCGATAAGTATTTTCTTACACCTAAATGGTTTCAAAAGTACTGTATCGTCTTCAACTTCATCATCAATATTATTTTCTCCAATGATATCCACAATTTTTTAAGCTATAGACCTCTGAACATGTATCATTTTCACATGGCCATGGGCAAACAAACAAGCTACTAACATTCATTTTATTGTGATAACAGAGATCATTAATCATGATATAAATTTCACGAATGTTGTTTTCACAAGTGGGTTCGTTTAAATTTCTTAAGGCTTCATGTTCCAAACGAATTTTGTAGTGTCGATACAATGTATTTCATGTATAATGAATTTATTTTTTACATTAATTTAATAAATATGATACATAAACTAATAAGATACAATGATTTGATTTTGATGTAATGAAAATCAATCTTCAATTCATTGAATCTTGAAAACACTTTTTAAATTAATAAATAATAATTTATCGATTAAATAATACCTTTTATAAAATAATAATATTTCATGATCTCGACAATATTAATTTAGAGAGATTTTACTGTGTATTTTTAATGGGAGAACACCGTCATAAATTTCGAACTTAAATAAGTAAAAAATCCATGACATGTCATGATTTTCGACTGTATGAGTTTCAAATTCAGTGTCTTCTACTCATGATGTTATTGTTGAAGTTCTAGCTTATATTTCAATTATAAAATTTTAAAATAGATATTTTTAGTTTTTACAGTTTAGAATCGTACCACATAAGATTTCTTTAAGAAAAAAAAAACAATTTTTATTAGAAGTTTTTCCATTTTTAATTCTAATTCAATGTTATAAAAAGAAATCTCATTCATCCCATCGTATTCGTATTTTTAGTGGTGTGTCATGACCCGCTGGTAGGTTTATATAGTACTTACATAGTTTCATGCATCATCACAGTTCATCTTGTTGTTAAAAAGTAGACACTAAAAATAACAAGATATTTCTTGATTTTTTTTCTTTCCATTTTGAAGCTTCATGGGAATTGCTCTCAAAGAATAAAAACAAATTTCAGTACAAAAAATGGACAAGTTTTGCTATCTTAATTATCCTTTTTTCTTCAACTATCATATGCTTGGTTAAGCTGTCATTTTCTCACCATGTACAATAATTATTGTCCAAACATACATCTCCTGATATTTAATAAATACATCTAATTTAGGAAACTAGTTAAGCTTGCTCCATATTATCATCATAAATTTGAATAAAATAAAATAAAATTTTAACTAGTTAATATAATGTATGATGAATTCTTTACTTACATTACGTTAAAATATTGTATTATCAATAGCTAATACATGCATGAAACTTAATCAATCTCATCGATTTGATCGAATTTCAAGAAGTTTTTCTCAGTACTATATAGAATTGTGAAACATCCGATCGAGAATCGGAATTTTGGAGATAACATTAGAAGAATAATTAGTATAGACTTTAACTCTAGGGGAAAAGACTTTAATTTCTTTCATAATAAAATAAAATTGTTTACGTTGACGATTCAAGATGATGGGTACAAAATTGAGTGGTACTTTTGATTAATCACAAATTACATGTTACAATATTTCACAGTAATCCTTTTGCAAGATTAGTTTTCAAATGCACATAATAATTAATATGTCTCATGTCTGAGTAAAAGAAAATAACCGTGATAGGTTGATAAACCAGATAAAACTAATTAATTAATGATAGCATATATAATGTAGAAAAGTAGTATCTAAGCTATTTTGGAGTTTGCTATAATAAACTTAGCAAGAAGATAGTGACCTAAAACAAAAAAACATGTTTTTTCCTGTCTATTTTATATTTTCTTGAGACCACAGAATATTGGAACAGTTTATTTTTTTCCTTTTGGATATTCGAATAGTGATATGACTCATCGAAAAACATAATTATATTTTAAAAAAAAATTAAAAAAAAAAAAAGAACAGCTAGCTATAGTTTGGAACTGGCAAAGTTGTAGGCAAGATTTTGGGTATGTATAACTGGCAATGTACCTCTTCTTATGGAACTTGGTTTGTTGGTGGAGTGTCAAATTATTTTTTGTAATGGTATTATTGACTTAATTAAAATTACCCTTTCATACAAAATGTTGAAATTACTTGACATTATTTAAGTTTTAGTTTTAATTTCTTGTATATTGTTTCCAATTATATTTCTTCTTTTAATGAAGGGGATTTGGCAATATCGGTAAGAATTGTCGTAGTAAAATCTCCGAAATCACCTTTTTTGAAGAAATATAAGATAAGTGTGAAAATAAAAGGTTTGAAATAGATAGTTCAGTCATTCTTCAAATGCCACAGATAACGGGAGATTTATGCATCCGGCCCTTCTGCCTGTTTGGTTCCGCAGTGACGATGTAGGGTTTATCAAAGATATATAGTCACACGCTTCAATAAAAGAAAAATTTCTACCTTTCACAGTTTCAACAAAAGTGCTACTTACGATAATATGTTAATGAAAAGATAAAAGCGCCGCTATCAAAACAAATTCATTGCTAATTCTATTTCATCAATAAACAACAAATTCATTTCTAATTCTATTTACCGATGAATTAACAATTTAATGACTTTTTCATTGTTGCCTTGTTTGTAGAAAATCTTAGGACAGATATCTTCTTCACTTTGATTTTGGTATGTTTACGTGACATATGATCTATCGAAAATAATTTTTCTATTTTCATAAAGTAGATGTAAGTTTGCATTACACCACCCTCTGATCCCCTGACTTCACTTCTGAAATTATAGTGATATATTTTTATTATTGTTTTTCCTATTTTACCATAGGAGGAGAAAGTCAAAAAAGAAAAAAACTGCCCACGAGTTCATGTGAAAACGAATGATGAAACATGTCTACTACTTTAATAGAATCCTAATTATATTTCTGTGCCAAAAAGTAAAGTACCTGCTGAAGCAATTTCCCATCTGTTTCTTTATGTCTACTTGTTTTCTAAGAAAAGTAAAAAAAAAAAAAAAATTATTATTATTATAACTTTTTTTTTCAAAAAAGGTACTTAGTAGAATAGTTTTGAGACAAAATTGTGTTTGTTTGATATGATAAAGTTAGTATAGACAAGTGCAGGGCTGTTCAAAACAAGACAATAGGCCCAAAAACACCTTTAATCATTATTCCCTTCTTTTGCCCTAGTCGGTGCCACTATCTTTTTTTTTTTTTTTTTAAAGTATACAAAATTAACATAAAATACATTGTTTATTATCCTAATTGAAACTATAAGTACCGGCAAATTTTCCATTACAATCATACTTAGTGATAATTTAGGATATTAGCAAAAACAGAAGTAGTAGAAGAAGAAAGGATATGAGTTAGCGTGATAAATACTACTTCATTTTTATTATAGAGTCGTCTTTGGTAGGAAACGCCGTTACCCATAATGTGGACTTCTCGGCGTGAATTCGAATTAGTTGAGCGAGAATACTAAAAATCGATTGAGAAATCAGTTTTTAATAAAGATTAACTTTTTATTTCATTTATCGAAATTTAATTTGATGATTTACAAACTATTCTTACTGAGTGACCGATTCACGCATGAGCGTGATGAATCACTTCGTTTAGATGCATTATCAGTCCACTTTTCCACCTCATATGAGAATGGAAAGTGGAGCATTTTATCCGTGGATGACGAATCACGAACACAATAATACATATACTTGGTAATACGATAAAATGATAAATAAATTATTATTACGAGTTAAAACTCATCGATTATAAATAATTTTTACACTATCCGCATAGGTAATTAAAACCAAGAGGAATGAGCCATATGGAGTGGAGAGAGAGAGAGGGGCAAGTGTGGTGGGGGAGAATTTAGGTTAAGATTAATGTTGGCATGTAAGAAGTGTCCTTCAACATTTAGACAAAAATGACAAATACAACTTAGATGAGTATGGGCATGTCATGTTAATGTACATACTTCATAAGCCTTGTACTATTCAAAGTGGCCCCTAAAAATGAAACACCACTCATCAATGCCTAAAGGATGTCAAAAATAAACCACTTTGGAAAACTTGGGATGTTGGACATTGTAAGGGAGGAAGCAGGGAGGAATGTAGTAATAGTTAAATAATTTTTTTATATAAAAAAGTTTATTTATATAACATTCATAAGAAAGTTATAAAGAACATAGAAATAAGTGGCATTTAATGATTTTAAATCTTAAATTCGTCTCTGACAATTAAAAATTAAAATTACCGATAACCAAGAAATTTCATATTTTATTTTCATCAAATATTGATGAATCTGTATTCTACTTCTTGTTTTGATGATGGTGTAATCGAATCAATTTTCATGCTTCTCGATTATCTTATCGAGTACCTCTTATCTTCCGGCAACGAAAATATCAAGTAACTTAGTCCATCATAATACTGTGTTTCAGTTGGTATTGTTCATATTACCATGTGTTAAGAGTGTGTCAATTTCAATAAATTAGTATTGTAAATAACATACGCTAAAATAACTGAATAAAATGAAGCATGTTACTAAATTATCATCAAAGAGATATGGTGAATGAGTGATATCTCTGCATCGTATTTTGATATTCGAATTCAAAGTCCTAAAAATGAAGAAGCACGTGGCAACACACGCTCTCCTTCAACTGGCCCCTACATATTGCAAATTGAATCAAACAAATAAAGAAGCACGTGGCAGAACACACTTTCCTTCAACTGCCCCCTATATATTGCAAATTTGAATCAGCCGGAGAATGAAATTTGAATGCACTTATAAGTTACTGGACTCTAGGAGTGTATGCACGGATGAACCTATAGTTTTGCTTGCGAGTTTGGCAGAATTCAGTAAGCTGTCATTTCTGAAACTCAAAATTCTGCCTTCATCACTGAACGTACAGGGCTCATTCATAAATAGGGCCTAAGTCACCTTTCTTTGCATTAAATTCCGTGGGCATTCAGTAGTGAAAGACTAGTTCATCCGTTCATCACCAGCCAAAACTAACAAGGACCGCTAATATATACTTTATTATCTACAAATTGGTCCACCAATTTTGTTACATTCCTCACACTCCATATCTTCAGATATATCTTATATTATACTGTGGACCAATTCCTATGCCATCAACAATAACAAAGGAAAGGATATATATCCTAACTAACCCCACCTCCCATGTGCTAATGGTACAAAAAATGTGGTGTTCAATGTGTCTATATTTCATAATTGAGGCCCCTCTTATGTACCAGTACTATTTGTTAGCTGGATATAGTTCATGCACAACCCAATGACATTTATTAATGAAAAAAATCAATAAATTGAATCATTTTTCTGACTACACTTGTAAGAACGGGGCTTTGTCCCGACTCGTGGTTAGCGATTTTTCATCTCAGAGATGTATAGGCGTCTATTGTGAATCTGGTAGTCAGTTGTGGCCTGATTGGATTTGTATTATACTTTTGTTATATTTAAGTTTGTTTCCGTTGCTTTTCATTTTGTTCGGCTTGGCCTTGATAGCCCACCAATGTTGTTTGGTTCGGTTTCTGTTGGTTCCTTCGATCAAGGGTGACATTGGATAGCAGTATAAATTTTATCATTGTTCTAAATACACTTGTGATGAGTTGCAACCACGCTTAATGTAATCACTCTAGTTCTCTCAAATATTGGGCCTCTAGTTTTCAACAACAACAAAAAAAAAAATGAAAAAAGAAACTACTTTTGGAGAGCGTTTTTCTCTAACCCTAATCAATGAATGTAGGATAAATCTGCCCGCCCAAAGTTTGACCTTATTCTGTCACGAAAAACCTTTCGATAGAAGATAGGGTCGTTCAAGCGGGCTAATTAAGGTTCACTCTCATAACTGGAGACGAACCAGGAGGTGACAGGCATGCCACCAGCTTTTCACAACATTTGATATTTGAAATTCGTCTATACGACTATTTGAATTTTATCATGTAAAATTCACTTAAGCAAGTTAGACGCTTCATAATGAAAGTTTCTCGTTCTCTAAACTCGAACTCATATTTCTATTACGAATGAAGATGTCTCAATCATTCCACCACAATCTCTCGACTAAATATGAGTAAGTAAAAGAGATGTTTTGCAAATGAAAATATTTACTTGTGAGAGTTTTTGCATCACACACTCCCACATAAAACAAGATTTGGGTCAATGCACACGAATGTGCTTACCTCCTTTGCTGTAATTTACTGCAGAGTGGGTCCAAATTCACTGTCCTTGTTTGGACTTGGTTTAATTTGGGCCCAACTCCAATATCTTGCCTGGCTCATGTTGTCATCAACCCTTTTAACCAAGTACCACTACATAAATATTTGAAAAAATAACATTAACATACACCTTTAACACATCATATTTACACAAATCTCCATCTTTATAAAATAATTACAAAAATTTTAATTAATTAAGTATCTTTGTTTGATATATCGGGCGCTAATTATATGTCTCAATAAATCAAAATCGGGGAAAAAATGTATAGGGAGCTAATTATGTATCTTTACAAAGAAAGAATATATCTTCCTTGAATATATTATGTATCTCGATAGCCCCAAAATTAAAATAATATATCGGGAGCTAAATATGTATCTTTAAAAAGGAAAACATGTATCTTCGTTGGATGTATTGGGAGCTACTTATATATCTAAACAGACCCAAAATCAGGATTGAGTAATCAAATGTCGGGATTTTCGGTAATTAAGCTCCAAACTATCAAAATTTATGTTGTTTGTCCTAAATATTTTAGAAGAAAACTATCCGACTTAACGATCTCGATCCACATATTATTCTCTATATTAATACTTTTAAAATAATCACTTAACATAGCGAGATTATGCAGTTTTATAGCTTATACACATATACATATATCTACTTAACACATATTGACGTACATATACAGTTGGCCACACATACAGTTACAATAAGATATTGTATACACGCGATTTTCATTCAGATGAGATATTACATGCATGATGATACATTTATTCTGCTATATTTTGAACTCAAAGTGCTGCTATATTTTGAAAGAATGGATAATGATAACAGTATTTATGAAACTTTTTCTTGTGTAAATATATGCTTTATACTATCCATGTATAAAACATGAATTTAAATTTTGTATAGGAAATAAATAAGTTGTAATTAGTGAAGCCACGTCGATGCTCCCAACACCAATTGTGAAGTGTACTGGGCCAAGGCCCATATCTCTGACATAATTTGGAGCCCTTTGATTCTAATCAGGGCTTTTATTGCTTGGATTGTGACCTCTCACCCAATTTTTTGTTACTTCTAATTTTTATTATAAAAATAGCATAAACATACGCCTTAACTTACCATATATATAAATTTCCACTCTTATAAAATAATTACAAAAAATTTAACTAATTATGTATCTTCATTGGATGTATTGAAAGCTAATTATGTATCTTGACAGACCCAAAGTCGAAAAAAATGTATCGAGAGCTAATTACCTATCTTTACAAAAGAAAAAATATATCTTCGTTGGATGTATCGAGAGCTAATTATGTATCTTGAAAGACCCAAAATTAAAAAATTTCAGTAATTATGTAAAATATCAAGATTTTCTATAATTAAGCTCCAAACAGTTGGGATTTATATCGTTTGTCCTTTTTTAATTCTACTTTTAATCAACTTAAGCAGGGCGGAGCCAGGATTTGACGTGATTTGGTTTCTAATTTTAAATTTTTTGAATTTTAAATTAATAATTTATACATGTTCAATGAATTTCTTAAGATGAATTCAGAGTTTGAACCAAGGTTAGCAGAATAACGCCTGAACTTTAGGCAATGCTTTGAAGCAAGTTTTACCACATATCCAGAAGGGTTTTGGTTAATATATGAGTTGAAGTTTGAAAAAGAGTATGTGGAATTGAATAAGGTTTGTTAGCTCTAAATTTTATTATACAAGAGGCGAATTAAGTATTTGATGTTGATATTCGCTTTTAATACTACATTTATGCTTATTACATTGTCTTTGACAGTTATTCTAAAATTCATGTTTGTTAAAATTTATTTCTCTATCGTTTTGTATTTGACCTATCATGCGTTTAGTTTGAAAAGATACATTTAGAGTTCATGTATTAGAATTATATTGAAGTTATAATTTCGTCTGTAAAATGGGAAGAGAGGTGAGATTATATGTCGTGGGTTCTTTAACCTTGTGTCACCGTCTATCACAATTATATTATTCTAAACTTCATGTTTGTTGAAAATCTATTTCGCTATCGCGTTGTATTTTCCCTTTCACGCATTTAGTTTGGAAAGATACATAGATTTCGCATATTAGAATTATATTGAATTATAATCTCATTTATAAAATGGGAAGAGAGAGATTATATGTTGTAGGTTAATCTAATGACCTTGTTTTAGGGATGTAATTATTGGACAACTAGACACAAGGTTGAAGGACCTAATTGTCATATTCAAGGACAAATCATATATATTGGTATAAATAAAAAATATGACACGGACAATTCCATCATGTGTCATACTAATAGTCGCATCATAAATCGCATCGTTATATTTATATAAATCAAATAAAGTCTTATTAACTTTGTCAATAGGTTCATATTTATCACCATTAAAACATAACGAATTTCTTATTTTTCACATTTGCCATAAAAGAGAAACAATTAATTATGGTAACTCAATGAAATTTGAATACATGTATTATAAAACAAATCATTCCACCATAATGCAAAATTCTCAATATTTTCTATATTAGGCCAATTGATTAGAGCAAATTTCCATACTAACTGAGCTTTCAAGCAACTTAAAAAATATATGGTCAATTGTTTCCGTTGCTAAACCACATGCCCTCATTCGTGATGTACTTACTGTTTTGATGAAGAAAAAAAGATATAAAGTTGAAGTTAACGCAACTTAAATTACTTTTGTGTACCTTGGAACGACCTACCGGTCAAAAAATAACGTTGATGAAGGTGTATCGAACTGAGGGGAGTCAATTCCGAGTCCTTCTCTCAATTAAAAGGAAGATGAACCCCTTAGTCAAAGGTACCTTAGGGACCAATGTTGAGAAAAACACCTCATGGAGCAAAAACTTTGGAAAAATATTCAATCGTACTAATAGAGTACTATATTGGATATTAATTTGTTCCCAAATGGGCTATTCACCCCATATGGATATGGGATTTCACATGGCTCTCAAATAAAAAATGGGCCTAAACTATAGATCATGGACCACTAAGAAAAAACTTATATGTCACCTACTCCCAAAATAAGGATGGGCCATTAACAAGAAATACTCATTACAAAAAAATATTACACTATATATGAAAGTAAAAAATATATATAAAATATCCAGCAAGTATTTATACATTCGGCATGTTATATACCTTAATAATACATGACCGTGCGAGTCAAACTGTTGTAAACATTTGAGGTATACGATTATTTGAATTGTATACGTTGGCTATATACAACATACAAAATTGTATCGTGTTTTGTCAAGCTAATTTTATTTTTCAAAGTTGCCAATGACGACAACTTAGTGCAATAGTTTCAGTATGTGCGGGGTCCATGGAAAGACCAGGTCATGTTATCTCCATGATATATAATTTTAACTTGTATTTTTACTGGAGGCTATTTTCACAATTTAAAAAACATATTAAATTACATGATAGTTACTTTCTCCAATCGCTATGAGCACACCATGGTGACCATGACATAGTACGCGTTCATTGTCGTAAAGGAACAACTAGTGAAACTTGATCTTAGCCAAAAAATCGAGAAAATTATAGCAGTGATTAAAATAATAGTCAACAATCACACACTTAAATTCTAGATCTGCCTTTCTCAACCCTCCATGGCTCCATCTCCCATCCATTTTAAACCCAGCTATAACCAAAAGTAAATTAAAAAACATGAAATCAATGCAAAATTAAAGAAAGATTATTCTATGCTTGATGTTTGTAGAATTTGAGAGGTGTATAATAGCTAGGTATTTGCAATGAATGCTAGAAATATAGCTATTGTAGTGATCAGCTGGAGAATGTTTTTCAGCATTTAATAAATTTCAAAGGATTAAATTTTGGGCAACAATTGAATATGATTGGAGAAACATGTCAAAACCAATAGTTTTTTTTCCCTTTTTTAAAAAATCATTTTTATTCCCTCAATTTCTTTTTCACCATAAATTTAAATATTCCTAATAATTGGATGGAACTAATTCAAAGAGAAAAAAAATACTATACTTTTCTTGACTTAATTACTTGATTTGGACACAGTACCTACAAAGGACCACGTCTACAATCTAAAATTAAAGTCTTTTTTTTTTAAAAAAAAATGTATAATAATAGACCAAGCGAGACGAAAGCCAAGGTGAGTCTCGTCGACTATTGCTTTCTGCAATTATTATTTGTTAGGTTTGGAAATTTAAATGCATTTCAATTTCTAAATAGCTGGAGATGTAGGTATTTTTCTTGCATAAATGCTCTTATTGATATTTTTACTATCTTCAAATATTTGTTGAATTTTGTGTGGTGGAATTGAGGTTTCTTTAAACAAAATGAATTGTCTATTCTAGAGAAGAAACTGACAGACTTAAATTAAAAGAAAATTGACACACTCAAATGAAATGATATTAGGAAGTGTCAAATCTTTCTCCTTTCGTATAAGTATTTTTTTTTTCTTTTTGGAGTTCAAGATTAAGAGTTGACAGACTGAATTTGGATAATTCATAAAAGTGTTTGTATATCTTTCTGAAAAACCAATGATTAAAATGTATTACTACTAGTACTAAAGTAATTTAATACTCCCTCCATTAATTTGTTTTCTTAAATTTTGATCAACATTTTTAAGGTGTTAGCGTTTTTCGTATAGTTTTTGACCATCTAAAATTTAAATTTAAAATATGAAATTAATCTACTTTAATTTCGCTTTGAAGTTTAGCTAATTGACATCGAGAACGAAACAATGACAAGTTAAAAAGTACGAGGAAATTATCGGAGGGTGTGCTGGAATGATAAAGGTTTTCTTATCCAAAATGAAGTATTTCGTTCAAGTCTCGATAATGAAATTACTTTTGATTAGGATTTCTGAAATCTCCCATAATAAACTTTCCACTCAACAAACGCGAATTAATCAGACCAATATATTCTAGAACCCCCATAAGTTTGAGAAGGAAAATAGAAATAATGTTCATCGACTACTTTTCGGCCACATAATTTGAAAATAACAAGGACTAATAAATTTTACTATTTATATTTTAGGTAAAATAACAAGGACTAATAAATTTTACTATCTGTATTTTAGGTATTATCTTAGTAAAAAGTAGTGGAGAAGAGACAACTATTACATGGATTGGCTAGGCTGTACAAATATCTCAACTACGAGAAAAAATGGATTAGACTTTAGAGGATTGTTTGATAAAAGAATTTTTTGCACCCTTAAATATACATACCAACAAAGATATGATAAGATGAATGGGATTTTTTTATATTTAATCGAACGTTTAACTACAATGAAGAAACTGCGAAGTACATAATTTATTGAATCATCGATAATATTTCTGAACAGTTTTTCCTTGGGAAATCTCATTCTTTTAATGACTTTCCAATGAAAATATTCGTCGAAAATTTGTATTTTCTCTCGTATATGATAAAGTTCGAATCCTAAATATAGAGTGTAAATTTAAATTAGTGGATCCGTGAATTTCTAATACCAAAAAAAAAATTAAAAAATAGAAAAATCCTTTTAATGTGACCTACTTGTCCCTATTGCTAGCTCCAATGTGAATTTAATCACAATGATATTATACTACGGGACTAACTAAAGTAGGACAAATTAAGATTAGTGGTGACAAAATCAAGGATTGATATGGGATTATGAAGGATCTGAGATCTTATCATATCAATAATCAGATTTACTTTATCTTTTAATGTCCCCAAGAACCATTGAAATTGACAGCTTGATCAACCACATCATACCTACAATTAATTAATATATTAAAACCTAATTTGGTTAGAGGCGAAGGTAGAAGTTCAAATACAAGTTTAATTTAAATCATTTTTTTTTTGCGTAAACAACAGTGCCGGCTCAAGGGGGAGGCAACTAAATCCATTACTTTAGGCTCCCTCAAATTCAAGGCCATAAAATCAACACTATTAATATTTTCAAAAAATTAGATTTATACTTGTCTTTTGAAAATTTTATAAAATTTAGCTACAAACAAATGTATACGTTAGTTAGATAAACACTTTCTTCATTTATTTTATGTGCCACTTTTTATTTTCCGGCAACCAATTGTACTAATTTTTGAAGCTAAATAAGATAAAATTAATATAATATTTTAAAATTTAAATGTTCAAAAACTATATAAAATGTACTATATATTACATTTTGATCCCATGTCAACATAAAGAAAAAATATATTCAATATAAGAGTCAAAATTGATATAGTTTGACTCTTATTTTGACTCTCGATGTCAATTAATTCTCTTCATTTAATTATCTCAATTTTGTAGTAGTAAGCAGATGTTAATTTTAAGTTCTAAGTTTATTTTGAATATATAGTTCTAAGTTTATTTTGAATTGAATTAATGACTTGATTCACTCTTTATAACAAATAATCAACTCCAAAATTATTAGATGAGAATTTGTTTACCTTTCTATTAAAATATAGTCATTAATGAAAAAAATTTCTCATATCGTATATTTATTACGAAATTTAAGTAAGCTGTTTGTTTCAATTTATGTGATACTTTTTTCTTATTAATTAAATATAAGGGCACTTTTTCTCTGATGACTCCTATTTTAACCTCATTTAAAAATGAATTGATGCCACACCCTATAAGAAAAATTGATTCACCTTAATTAGCTCATTCAAAATATATACCAATAGGTGATCTTCTTTGCCAACTTGTACATATCAATATAGAAATTTTTTAGTTACAAAAAGTGGATTGAATCTTGAATAACAATTCTATCATATCATCAAAACCAAGATTTGATATCCATGGCCAAAACTAAACTCCAAGTTTATGGAGGTTAGGTAATTCATGACTAGAAAGAAGAGAATTAGTTGACTTTTAGCACTTCTTTTCTTATAATTTACTATTAGACTAAACATTAAATTATTATTCCCTCATGTTCACAATTATTAATGTAGTCCAGCCTCATAGTAACTTTTTTTTTTTAGAAAAAGATCAAGAATCCATTAATTCCTTTTTATTAATAACCCTTGTCCAATATACAATTTAAACAAACTTCTAAAAAGTTTTTCAATAATTTTCAATTTTTCTCATAAGTAGACAAGGACCATTAAGTCAAATAAATCTGTTGCTATTAAGTAGTTTTCTTAACGGGTGTGTTCAGGAGCGGAGCCACATTGTTAGAGTAACAGGGTTGGCAAAACCTAATAAATTTTAGCTCAGCCTATGTATTCTTTTAAAGAAAATTATTTAATATATATAGTAATTTATCTAGACTAGAAAACCACACACAAAAGATTGTGATTCGAAATTCATAAACTAAAAAAATTTGTCAATCTACCCCCAAATGTAACGATTTTGGTCTAACTATTAAGATATTATCTGCTTTGGACGTAGGGACACACCAACTTATCGCTTGAATTTTAACCTATAAGACGTTTCAATAGTTGATTCTGAACTTATTCTTCTAAGGTCTCTATCTTTTTTCTCCCATTCCGATATCAAATTCGCTTAAGATACAATGTGTGTTCTTTCTTCAGAGAATTGTCCTCCGTCAAAGATGTGAAATCACATGTCTAAACGCCCACTATAAAAAATCTTAAGAATTACTTATAGTAAATTATTATTATAGTATTAGGGGTAAAAATAGAAAAATAAGGAGGATGTTGGGTAGGCTGCAGAAGGACAAAAAAAAATTAAATGTTGATGGTAGACATTCCAAGCAATGAGTGTTATAATCAGCCCCCACCTTGGGATCCATTGTCTATGATTCAACCAACATTTAGAATAATATACTATTGTGGTTAAGATTCCCATATATATATATATATATATATATATATATATATATATATGTATATTGCAATCCCATATTAAACGAAATTAGTGATAAACACTGCCTTTAATTAACTAACTATATACATGTAGCTGATGTAACATGTCTCCTCAACATGGTCATACAAAATTAATTGTGAAATCAACTTAGATCTGACTGATAATTGTTAGAACTTAGAACCACACCAACAACTAGCTAAATTAATGACGGTCAAATTTTATAGCTAAATAATAAAGTTTGTCATTAATCTTGTCAAACGATAGATTAGTGATGACTTGTTAAAATAAATTTATTTCGGATTTGTGCCGAGAAGTTTCGATTGAGGGGATAAATCGCTCTATATCAAAGACGACTTTATTTTCAGAGTTCAAACTCAAAACCTCTGACTAAAAATTAAAGAGTAACCATTCTATCACTTGTTTAAGTGATAAAAGTTTTACATTAAAAATATATTATTAAACTATTTAATTATTTATTTTGTTGTAAGAAACAGATAAGATTTGTTTTTCTTTAAGGATCAATTAGTCAAGATTGATATTTGTCAATGGGTTCACCTTATTTCTTTCGTGCTATTTTTTTCCACAAATAAAGGAAATGAGGAAAATACATTTTAAGTTGATACGTCTATATATAGAAGTCAACGTCAATAATTAAATTATTAAATTATTTTACTACTGCTTGTAACTTTAGTTTTTATGTACTACTCAATAAGGAATATGAGAACTCATAATAAATCTGAAAACTAAATAAATTATTTTGACAAATATGTTACGATTTTCTTATGTATTCCCCATAGTTGTTTAATACTTCAACTATTTAATTTGAAAAAAGGGTACAAAATGAATTAATGGTTAAATTAAAAAAAATTAAATGGAGAAGTAATGAACTTTGATAATGATTATATAGCATAAGATAATTTTTCTCAAAATTCTATCCAAAGAAATAGTATCAGAACCTGAGAAAATGATAAATGTCAGAAATATGGTCTGACCAAAATTATCCTATAGTAGTTCATAAAATAAGTAGAGGAGAAAAAACTAGTACTAATAATAAAAGCAGAATCTCTTTTTGTGCACACACAATTCTGAAATACTTTCACAAATAACTGACATGAGACAGATGAATATTCAAAATCACAACCCACCCCCTAAAAAAGGAAAAAAAGAAAAATCGGTCTAAATCAGTTAAAACTATTACTAATATAATATTGTTGTTGTTGTAATATAAGCTCGTACAATTTTTCTAGGAGTATCTCAACAATGTTTATATAATTTTTTTTTCTTTTCAATTATTGATATATGATTTTATTCGCATATTGAATAATCATTCCATCGAATTAAATTTCACAAATGGCTCATAGTCAAACTTATCTCTAGAGATTAAACATATCACCACATATCGTTTGAGTATTTATGACTATTGAAGTCCTCACAAGGAACAAGCTAGCTAGTTTCTTCTTGTGTATGCGTCGCCCCAAGAAGGCAGTAAGCCGAATCTCACACACGTTACTCTGTCATTTCCATACTTGTTACTCTAATATTAATCTCGAATTAAGCCAAATCAAAAATAATTTTACATGTGATACAATTTGTCTTAAATCAACGCTGTATAATCCCTCCACAGAAAATCAATCACACTGGTTAAAAATATCACTATTACTTTATAATAAATAACTTCTTTTTATATTTATGTGATTTCACTTGCAAATCAACAACAATATTGCAAGCCAGGGTTATAGTACATCTTAGAAGAAAAATGCAATTGGGTAAGCTTTATATATCTGTTTAATTTTTATCCTGCCGCATGTGCAAACAATAAGGTCATAGTGGTCGTAAGTCAATTATATATACATAAATTTGGACATCAGCAAATATGTAATTAAATATAATATCAATATTATATAGTGGGTATAATTAGTTAGGACCACCCACCAACCAAATATCCTACTTAGGCTTATTGTGAAAAAGGGGATAAAAACTCCAAAAGTTAACTAAGTGGTAGTCACTTTCTTGATATCTATATATTTCTTATAGTCATCTTTCAAGATAAGGAGGGATCTGTAGCTAGTTAGGATTAATTCTAAAGTTATGGATATTTGAAAAAAGGGCATTGTACTGCCATTTTATACATTGCCAAAAAAATATTTCTTGTAGTCTAGTGTGACATTGACACTACAAGAAATGCAATTTAAAGTCCAAAAACAGATTGAGAGGTAAAAAAAAAAAGTGTTTATATATATATATATAGTAAGGGTATTGTGTGTTTGGATAAAATTGTGATTGACATTTGGCAATGATCTGAAAAAGAATTACCAAAATTTTATATTTAGAAGCTATTTAGTCCTGTAATTATCTCATTTCACCTTCAATGACATGATTTGTTGGAATTCATTTTATATAGTTTATTTTACCTTTTATGAAAAGAGAAATATGAGAGAATATGTAGAACTCTTATATTATCAGAGGCTGATCTAGGTTTTAAATTTGATAATTCAACGTCTTTTAAGTTTTTACTACTAAACATGTTATATATACTTTCAAAATTATTTTGAGTGAAAAAATTGTTGAGAGGCTTGGATGAATTCGATGCTGATACTCTATATTTGCCACGAAGTGTCCTTTACCACCACTCGTTTAATTGTTGGTAGTAAAGACAATTTTGGTATGTTGCATATATTTACACCATGCGTCGGAATTCTTTCATTCGTATAAGATCAAATACCATCATATAAAATGAGATGACGGGAGTATTAGGTTAGGTTAGAAAAAAACAAAAGAGAATGGGGTTGGGAAGAGAAAGGGATGTGACTTAGCAAGGGCACAACTAGGGTTTGGGATGTTTCATTTCTCTTATAGATGTGACCTGTCTCTAAGTCACCACCATGCCCCAAAAAAGCTAAGAATGAATGATTTTGATTTATTTTTTTATTATTATTTTTCATCCAGTGTTTGGTATTCGCATTGGAACCCGATTAATTTGGATTCTCGTCGCGTAGGGCCTATTCGGGGGAAGACGCTCCCTACCTAGGATTTTTCCATACTCAGTGCTCGAACCCAAACTCTCTGATTAAGGAAGGAACAACCTCATCTGCTGTACCACATTCTTTCGTGGTGAATGACGTTAATTGTTGAATGTGGATACATATTGATTCATATTCATTTCATTTCTTTTCCTGGGGGGAAATTTTGAATGTATGTTAAGCAAACTTTCTACTTTCTAGTCCTCTCTGATTGTGTTTGCCCAAATGTTCAATTTCTTTTTAAAACCAGGGAACATATTAATCACTACAATAATTCAACATTTGCTTAGCATAATTTTATTCACTTAGTCATATACATGTTGGATGTTGCATCAGTAACCGTCACAATACTTTTAGAATAATTAATCGGAATAGGGACAAATATATCCTCAAACTATGACAAATGGTATCTATATATTCTTCGTCATACTTTGGGTACACATATGCTCCTACCGTTAATGAAATGATACTTATATGCCCCTCACACTAACGGTAGGGGCATATGTGTACTCAAAGTATGACGGAGGACGTATACGTACCATGCATTTCATTATATGTGTATCCAAAGTATGACGGAGGATATATATATATATATATATATATATATATATATATATCAGCAACACTAGCTAGTTAGTTCAATACGTCAGATTCCATTAGTTAGTTACAGATTGTACAGCTGGCATCAAGTTTGTTAGTAGGTTACTTAGGAAATTAAGTTAACTAGACTAGATAGCAAACTACCATATAAATAGTAGCTAAGTAGATACATTGCAAAAGTAATTCATCACATTTTCAGAATGAAAAAAATACTTTTCTTCTCTGTTTTGATCCTTTCTTTAACCTGGTGAAGCTCCATTGATACAACTTAACATGGTATCAGAGCCATCGATTTCAGAGACCTCGACCTTCAATTGAGTGTTGTTTCGCAAGTGATAATTGATCAACGATCTCTGCTTTTGGTGTAGACGACAGTTTTTTGAGGAATCTGTACATCGAGTGAGAAATAGCTAGATTGATAGGAATTATCAGCGGTCTGTACTTGCTTGCTTTGAAATACTCTTTCTGCAACCATTAATGGCGCCAACTCCAACTAGTTCTGTTAATGGAGGATTAACTGCACTAGAAATTGTAATTCTCTCATCATCCATTGCATCTTCATGCATGTGACACACCAGGTAGCTCTATTATTTCTACTCAACTAACTGGTTCTGAGACTTATTCATTATGGAGTAGACCGATGAAAATAGGTTTACTAGGCAAGGGCAAATTAGGTTTCTTGACTGGCTAAGGCTCCAAATATAAATTTGATCCCTCTTTGCATGATCTCTGGGAGAAATGCAGTGCGATAATTCTCTCATGGATCATGATTTCTGTTAGTAGAGAGTTGCTTAGTGGAATTGTATATGCTAGTAATGCACAGAAAGTATGGACTGATTTGAAGGAACGGTTTGATAAAGTAGATGGTTCCAATTTTTTTTTATCTCTACAAAGAAATAACAACTCTTACCCAAGGGATGATGCTTGTATCAACCTATTTTTCTCGGTTAAAAGAGTTGTGGACTGAATTTGATTCTCTTATGCCCTGTCCTGGTTGTACATGTGTAGAATTCAAGACATATGCTGCTCATTTTGATTATCAGAGGTTACTGCAATTCCTATTAGGGTTAAATGAATCTTACAATCAATGTAAAAGTCATATCATGATACTAGTTCCTCCACCTAGTGTGAACAAAGCTTCTTCTCTAGTAGTGGCTGAGGAAAGTCAAGGATTGCTAGGAAAGTCTAATGTTGTTGGGACTTCTGGCTTGAATTCATCTATAGATATGTCTGATACTATGGTATTCTTCAGTGGTAGAGAGAAATTTTCACAGGAAGGGTCAGGATCTGCTAATCCTAGGTAAAATCTCTCTAACAGTCACTTACATTATGATTTTTGTAACTGGAGTGGTCATACAAGTGACAAACATTATATGCTTCATGGTTATCAACCGGACTGGAAAGGGAAGAAGAGAACAATTCTTAGTTCCATTGCAGGCACTGTTTCTGGAAAAAGGCATAGCATTGGATTTCATGATTTCAGACCAAGCAACACTCAAGAAAATCCCAGATTTTAACATACTTCCACTAACTCAGGAAATGGTGTTTTTAACAACAACTTTTACAGGAACTCCCATGCTTTCATGACTAACATTCTCTCTCAATAGTTTGTACATATGCTACATCCAAGTCAACAACCTTATTCTATGCTGCAAACTCCATAGTTTTCTCCTGAGCAGTTCCAAAAACTTCTGTAGATGATGGACAAAAGAAAGATACAGTGTGATACTAGTGCAAGTGTGGCATCTGCAGGTATGGCTACATGTCTCACTTGCTTAAGTGTAAATAAAAAATGGATAATTGATTCTGGAGCATCGAAATATATGGTGAGTCAATTGAGTTCACTAACATAATCTCACAAGTTGTGTGATCCCAAAGAAAGTGCAGTACATCTGCCAACTGGGGGCCATGCTAGAGTTAGAAATATAGGGTGCTCTCAGGTCCTTGGAGGTCTTACAATCACTGATGTGTTGCATATTCCTGAGTTTAAGTACAACTTACTTTCTGTGTCAAAGCTGACCAAAGATTTGAATTATTGTGTTATTTTTAACCCTGATTTCTGCCTATTTCAGGACATCTCCAGCGGGAAATTGAGGGGGATTGGCAGACTGGAGAATGATTTCTATGTGGTGTGTGCAGATTTCCCCTTACAATCTCAAGGCAATCAACTGAACTCTCAGGACGTTCATGTTAACAATGTCTCTAAGACTACTACTGCTATTACTTTTTTAGTTACTTGTAATAAGTCGGCAATAAACTTGTCCCTATGGCATAAACGACTAGGACATGCTCCCTTTATGACTTTGAGAAGGTTGAGTTGTTTCAAGGATTTGTCTGAGAAGCCTCTGAATAAGCTATGTATAGTTTGTCCTTTAGCAAAACAATCAAGACTACCATTTGGTCTTAGCACTACTACCACTGATGCTTGTTTTTCTTTACTTCATACTAATTTTTGGGGTCCTTACAAGGTACCCTCTCATGATGGTAAGAGATATTTTCTCACTTTGGTTGATAATTATTCCAGATATACCTGGTTAGTTCTTTTAAACTTAAAGCCTGAAGTCGTAGTAGCACTCAAGAACTTCTTTTCCATGATCAGAAATTTGTTTAATACCAGTGTCAAGATCCTGAGATCTGATAATGGTTATGAGCTTTTTAACTCCTAGGTATCTGAATTACTTAATTCTCTCGGTATTCTACACCAAAGTTCTTGTGTGTACACTCCCCAGCAGAATGGGGTTATTGAAAGAAAACATAGACATATTCTTGATACAGCCAGAGCTCTCAGGTTTCAATCTAATATTCCCTTAAGATTTTGAGGTGAGTGTGTGTTGACTAGTGTCTACCTCATCAATGACTGCCTCAGTTATTCTCCAGGGAAGAACTCCCTATGAATGCCTTTATAAAAAGGTTCCACTTCTTCATTACATTAGAGTATTTGGTTGTCTAGCCTACGCTACTGAGGTGAGAAGGTTGATAAATTTGCTGCTAGATCTATTCCAACAGTGTTCCTTGGTTATTCTCACATTCAAAAGGGTTATAAACTTTATGCTCCTAGCACAAAAGAATTTCTAATAAGCAGAGATATTGTGTTTAAGGAAGATCTCTTTTCTTTCAAGAATATGCATTAGTCTTTTTCATTGTTTCCTTTCCTTGAAGTGACATATGATACCTCAGATATTGCTTCTCACCCCTTGGTAATTTCAGCTTACTCTAGTTCTCATCCTGAGGGTCCCTCCTCAGACATTACTAATACTAATACCACAGTTCCTTTCTCTGATGATGATTCTTCAGTTGTTCCTCCCAATGCTACAACTTCCATACCTAGCAGTGGGAGAAGGACTTCTACAAGGCATACCAATCCTTCTATTTGGCTCAAAGACTATGTTACTAAGTCCACAAGGCAAATTTTGCCTGCTTGTATCTTCTATTTGCTTATGTGATCTATGATTCACTCTCCACTTCTCATAGCACTGCATTAGCTGCTTACTCTACTATTTCTGATCTATCCTCATTTGCTGAAGCTTCTTTTGACCTTAAGTGGATTGATGCAATGAAATCAGAAACAACTGCTCTTAAAGAAAACAATACCTGGTCCATTGTCGACCTATCTCCTAGTAAGCATCCCATAGGATATAAATGGGTGTTCAAAGTCAAATATCTAGCCTCAGGTTCTACTTGGAGGTACAAGGCATGCCTGGTATCAAAAAGCTTTAATCAGCGAGAGGGACTAGATTATTTAGAGACCTTTTCACCTGTGGCAAAGATGGTCACAGTGAGGTCTGTTGTTGCTGTAGCTGCTGCTAAGAACTGGTCCATATTTCAGATGGATGTTCACAATGCATTTCTATATGGTGGTCTGGTAGAAGATGTGTACATAGTGATTCCACCTGGGTTTTGCAGACAGGGGGAGTCTGGCAAAGTCTGCAAATTACAGAAATTATTGTATGGTCTTAAGCAGGAACTAAGGCAGTGGAACTTGAAACTTACAACTGCTTTGATTCATTAAGGATTTGTTCAAAGCCACTATGACTACTCTCTATATAAAAAGAAGGAAGGAAAGGAACTGATGGTGGTTCTGGTATATGTGAATGATCTCTTGATCACTGGGAGCAATGTTGAGTTGATTGATCAAACAAGGAGTGATCTTAAACTGAAATTCAAAATAAAAGATTTAGGACATCTGAAATTCTTCCTTGGCATTGAGTTTGCTAGGTCCAAGGAGGGGTACGTCATGAGTCAAAGGAAATATGCCTTGGATCTTATTTCTGAACTAGGATTGAGTGGAGCCAAGCCTGCATATGCATCACTTGATCCAAGTCAAAGATTAACTTCAGTAGAATATGACTCTCATGTACAAGAATCTAAAGGTGAATCAGGTGACAGGCTAATAAAGGATATAGGTAAATACCAGAGATTAGTAGGAAGACTGTTATATCTGATAATGACAAGGGCAGATATTTCCTTTACAGTGCAAGTCTTAAGTCAGTTCATGCATGCACCTAAAGAGTCTCACATGGAGGCTACTATCAGGGTGGTTAAATTAATTAAGTCATCCCCTGGACTAGGTCTGCTTATGCCCTGTCAGACTCAGGGGTGTCTACTGTATTTTGTGATTCAGATTGGGGTACGTGTGTGCAAACCAGAAGATCAGTTACAGGGTACTTGGTGAAATTTGGAGGTGCACTGGTGTCTTGGAAGTCAAAGAAGCAAGAAATATTAGCAAGAAGCTCAACTGAAGTAGAATTCAGAAGCATAGCTTCAGCTGTTGCTGAGATCACTTGGCTTATTGGTCTATACAAGGAACTAGGAATACAAATTCAGCAACTAGTGTCCTTACTTTGTGATAGCAAAGCAGCCATACAGATTGCAGCAAATCCCATCTTCCATGAAAGAACAAAACATTTTGATATTGATTGTCACTTTGTCCGAGAAAAACTTCTACAAGGGATGATCAAAATCTATCATGTGCCAACAAAAGAACAACTAGCAGATTTGCTTACAAAAGGTCTAGGAAGAACTCAACATACTTATCTACTGTCCAAACTAGGTGTGAAAGATATCTTTTCACTTACAAGTTTGAGGAGGGGTGTTCAATATATCAACAACCCTAGCTAGTTAGTTCAATAAGTCAGATTCCATTAGTTAGTTACAGATTGTATAGCTGACATCAAGTTTGTTAGTAGGTTACTTAGGAGATTAAGTTAACTAGACTAGATAGCAAACTACCATATAAATAGTAGCTGAGTAGATACATTGCAAAAGTAATTCATCACATTTCCAGAATAAAAAAAATACTTTTCTTCTCTGTTTTGATCCTCTCTTCAACCTGGTGAAGCTCCATTGATACAACTATATATATATATATATATATATACACACACCATTTATCATAGTTCGGAGGTATATTTATATCTTTTCCCGTAATTAATTGTTTCGGTGGTATGAAGAACCGAATAGTTAATTTAGTAGAATATTCTGTTATTATAATTAATGAAGTTTTAAGTAACAAATTTTCATAATCCCATGCTTTCAACCTTAATGTTTATATGTCTCTCCAAAAAAAATCATAACTATACAATTACTACCTCTCTCTCTCTATATATATATATACACACACCATTTATCATAGTTCGGAGGTATATTTATATCTTTTCCCGTAATTAATTGTTTCGGTGGTATGAAGAACCGAATAGTTAATTTAGTAGAATATTCTGTTATTATAATTAATGAAGTTTTAAGTAACAAATTTTCATAATCCCATGCTTTCAACCTTAATGTTTATATGTCTCTCCAAAAAAAATCATAACTATACAATTACTACCTCTATGTCCCATTTTAGCAGCTTCTTTTTACCCTTAACGACGTAATTTATCAAGCTATGTTTGATATAAAAATTTCATTCTTATATGATGGGAGAGAAAATGAAAAGATAGATATAGATCTCACAACCATCATTTAAAAGGATGATTTGATACTTCGAATATATTTGACTTGGATCACCATTATTTTTCTAAAAAAATAATAATTTTGAACTATACATTTCAAGTCAAACATTCACATAAAAATGGGTCATAGAAGTACTAAGAATTATTTTGCTTGTCTAGTTGTATTCCCGACAAAAGGATCTAAAAGATAAGAAGTAATTAATTATTAAGTCTTTAGAAGAAAATCCAATTTCATTCATGCATGTTGATTCACTTCGTGATGAAATGGTTAAGATTTCTTCACCCTTAATTAAAGATTTGGGGTTTGAGTTTTGATAATGTTAAAATTCTGTTGGGAGTGCTGCCCTTAAAAATAGGTCTTGCAATACGTGAATCCGGATTAGTCAGACTCCAATACAGTCATTGAATATCGAGTGAGAAACCGAAAAAGAAAAACTTAGTGTATATATGGTGATAGCTACTTTAACATGATTATTGTTTAATTTAAAGTGACTTGTTTTGTCATGATCAAACACCAAACTTGGATAAGAAGGTGATTGACTTAATTGAATGGTTATAAGAGTCACCATTGACATGATGGTTTGCTTAATTAATGTAATTAAATTATTAATATGTATTCATCATAATTAGTTCACTAGTCTAAATAGAAATTTCCTTACTCTATATTTTCATACTAGTGAAAAGGTGAGATATGATCGAACGAAGAAAGTGACCTTTTAAAAAGTGAGTTCAGTGGCCTATAGTGATTGTCTCATAGCTAGAAATCATCATAATGTAAAGAATAAGAGCATGACATAGGAAAGGGAATATGAGGGGCCTTTAATTTTTATCCTCAAGATAAATATTATTTTTGAGGCATAAGTTCATATTTTTTTCATCATAAAATCTCACAAATTATGTTCCACGCCATTAAACAATTTATGTGCCGCTAAGCATGAGTTTAATTTTTACCGACAAAAATTGAAGACCAACCCAATTTGAAGGACAAATTGTGCAATTAAATGAAAAAAGGACTAGGGAAAAATTGAGACATATTTCTTTTTGCTTTTCATATGATGTTTGATATCGATATCAAAGTTCGATTTAATCTAAATCGCATATTGCAGTGTCCTTTTCTTGGTGCGCCACTCCCAAGTCCCAACAAAAATGTTTCTTCATCCCTAGAGGCTCAAACCAAAAACTTTTGATTAAAGGTGAAAGGATCTTGAACCATCTCATCACAACTTATATTTGTGACTGAGATAAATTTATGTAACGTAAAAAGTGAAAATATCAATTCATATTTCTATATATATATTTCATATCCATTACAACTAGTATTTAGGTGTTTTGCTTGAGTTGTACAAGGCGAAACACAAAAAGTGAAAAATATCAATCCATATTTCAATATATATTCATATCCATTACAACTAGTATTTGTGTGTTTTGCCTTGATTTGTACAAGGTGAATGATTTTTATAAGGGGAATTTTGCCTTTTTGAGCAAAGTATATATTGGTTCAAAGAACATCTCGAATTCAAGTAATTATGGATGATATAACTAGAAAATACGTTCCTTGTCATCTATAGTAGCGAGATCTTGTATTACTCTTGCACTATTTCTTTTCACTGCTTAGGCTGCTCTTACTTCACTTGGCGTTACTACTAATATCACTTTTACTTTCTTTTCCTCTATCTACTAAGATATTTTAGTTCGTCAAATTGTCTCTTTCCTGCATATAAAATTATAAATTCAACAAACATTTTCATAAGGTTGGTTAGCAAATAACTTCATGCGATTATTTTATGCATGAAATGAGTTCATCGTCCACTTTAATTTCTTGTTGAACAAAACTAGTAATATCATGATTCTCAATTGATGAAGAATTTCGATTTTGGAAATTTTTATTGATCGGTCATTAGTAAGAAACGTTTTTTTTTCTTCTTTCAAATGAACAATTTAAAGATTGATATTATGATTCTCAATTGATGAAGAATTTCGATTTTGAAAATTTTTACTGATCGATCATTAGTAAGAAATGTTTTATTTTTCTTTCAAATGAACAATTTAAAGATTGATATTATGATTCTCAACAGATGAAGAATTTCGATTTTGAAAATTTTTATTGATTGATCATTAATAAGAAACATTTTTTTTTCTTTCAAACGAAAAATTTAAAGATTGATATTATGATTCTAAATTGATGAAGAATTTCGATTTTGGAAATTTTTATTGATCGATCATTAGTAAGAAACGTTTTTTTTTCTTCTTTCAAATGAACAATTTAAAGGTTGATATTATGATTCTCAATTGATGAAGAATTTCAATTTTGAAAATTTTTATTGATCGATCATTAGTAAGAAACGTTTTTTTCTTCTTTCAAATGAACAATTTAAAGATTGATATTATGATTCTCAATTGATGAAGAATTTCGATCTTGGAAATTTTTATTGATCAATCATTAATAAGAAACATTTTTTTTTCTTTCAAATGAAAAATTTAAAGATTGATATTATGATTCTAAATTGATGAAGAATTTTGATTTTGAAAATTTTTATTGATCGATCATTAGTAAGAAAACATTGTTTTTTTTCTTTCAAATGAACAATGTAATGATTGATAAATCTTGTGCCTCTCCACTTTATCATATGAAACTAGTACTTAGTGCGTCTCTCTGTGTATATATATATATATATATATGCACTCCGATGACCACATGACACAATAGAAGTCAAAAACTGTTTAAAAAGAAAGCGTTATTAACTATAACTAATCCGATAGTATTTACAATTATTAACGGTTAAGTATGTTCGGATCAGTTTCAACTTTCAAAAATGCACTAATTGAATATATCTTCCAACAGCAACAACAATATATCGAGTAAAACCCTACAAGTGAGGTTACGTATGCAGATTTTACCACTACATCCAAAAGATAGAAAGATTGTTTCCAAAAGATCAATTAAATATATTTTAAAAAATAAAGATCTTTAAATTCACAATGTTAAAAGAAATTAAATGGGAGTTGGCTTTTATTCGTTATTCAAGGAACGAACAGCATATGCAATCATGCACATATGTGGTGGTGTGTGTATGTGTGAGATTTTTTGCAAGCTGCAAGATCAATTATAAAGATATAAAATGGAGTAGTACTTAATTGAATTTTTTATTGTAAAATTTTTTTAAAAATAAAATCCGTGCAATGCAAGAATAATTCATTCATGTGTAAGAGAAGAAGGGCGGCAGCTTCCTAGCTACAAGAATCTCAACCCCCCACCCCCCAAAAAAAAGAAAAGAAAAAAGAACACACATTGGAATTAAAATTTACATTACCAAGCAATTACATTACTTCAATAACAATGACAAATTTAGTGTCGTGCACAAATGAGATACCATAAAAAGTAAAGTGTACATAAACTTTATTATTTCTACTTTAGAGGCAAGAGATAGTTTATAATAAGTTCTCAACTCAAGAAATAAGAGTCTAAAATAATAAGTAAAGAAAAAAAATACTCCTATAATTAGCTGTAAACTTTGTTGCTAATTCTTTACTAATTCGTTATTTAATAGAATTAGCGCCGAATTTTGCCGTTTAGCTATAAATTTATTGCTAAAGCCTTTTATTAGCAGGGAAGAAACAATAAACAATGACAACAGTAGATAGTAACAAGACAAAATTTAAACTAAATAATATGATAATCTAAGTATAAAAAATCTACAGATAATAATAAAAATCGAAGGACAAGAAATTACTACACGAGGAATGCCACTACTAGTATGAACAGATAGCAAGACAACAAATTGCTACCTACTAACCTTTTACTCTATCCTAATCTGCATCCTCCACATCCTTCTATCTAAGGCCATGACTTCTGTAAACGTAAACTGCACCATCTCTCCCCAATACTTTTTTGGTCTAACCTTACCTCTCCCTAAATCATCTATCTCCTGTTGGGTTCTAGATCAAAAGTGTGAATGGAAAATAGAGGGAACCAAGTGGAGGGAAAAATTGAGATAAAACTCAAAAATGGAAAGTCTACTAATTCTCCCACATTGGTGGGAGAAGGAAACTTTCAAGTGTTATATAATAAGTAACACTTACTCCACATGGTAAGTGAGGCAAGATCCAAGAGGTTCCTCGAGCCATCGTCGTCGCCCGCTCGGCTTTGGCTTTGGCTTCAGATTTGGATTTTTCAAATGATCGATCGTCCGAAAAAAAAAAATCAAAGTGCATGCATGCAGTGCAGAAACAACTGCAGAATGCGAAATGATGCTTCAGAAGGGATGCAACCCTTCGACGAAATGACACACTAATTCAGGAAAGAAAATGTTTGTTTGGATGGTTGTACCTGTCCAGAAAAAGACACAATGATTCGATGAACAGACATGACTGTTCAGAAAGGATACAACTTTCCGATGCAACCCTTTGACGAAATGACACACTGATTCAGGAAAGGAAATGTTTATTCGGATGGTTTTGACCCGATCGTTTGAGGTACCACTACAGTCGGATTGTTAGGCCATTTTATCCTGGGAGGAAAATTCCATAATCTTGGGTACTTGAGGGGAATTATTTCCTTAAGGACACTCCGTGACTTCGGAAGATTTGGCCTTTTCTGTTTTCATCTAATTTTTCTGAAAAACACACTTCTTTGAAAGATCTTTTTGATCTTGTGTTGAGGGTGTTACATAACTTCATAAGTGTTCTTGTTTTGTACTTGAACTAGTGTTGAAGTTGTTATTGTCAAAATACAGATTCTTATGTACCCATAAAACAACATCACCAACCTCTCACAAATCCCACACTGAAACATACATGAATCACCTCTTCACATGGTTAAACCATCTCAGCCTTACTTCCTGCATCTTGTCTTCGCCGTCAATAATGTGAATGTTTCGACAACCAATCAATTGAGCTACTGAGATTCCCAAATGTCAACTTAGCTACTGAGATTTCCAATATTTAGGTCAAATTCATGGTACAACAAGTTGCAATGTAATGTTTCCTCCAACAACTAACCGACCCCATTAATGGAGATAAACTGTGTGAGAGAGAAAGAGGTGGACAGAATGCCACATCTGTCTCCATGGTAGGGAAATCTTTATATCTTTTCTTCACTATTTTAAATTTAATGTATAGTATATTTTTGGAGTTGACATTTTAATTTCCCTATCAAATATCTATATATATATTTTCACCTCTCTGATAATGTCTCACTAGTAGTGTCTAGTCAGTAACGTGCACTTTGTTTCTTATTTTTTTTAAAAAAAATGTAGAGTGGAAAACAAATTGTCAGGCAATGATTCTTTCTGTTTTTTTCTTCTTGGGTTAAATTGGAAATATACAAAATTAATCATTGTATAGTGTGATATAATATAGTAGATGTGGTTCATATTTAATTTCACTTAATACAATCTTGATGTGTAAAATAAAAACTTCGATTGTTCCTTCTATATCATTAGATTACGAAGACGTGTGTCACTGATGAGTGAAGAGAAATAAGATCAATAGGGTAATAGTTTTTCGCATTTTTGAAGTTTGAATAGTTTGATTTTTGTCATTTATAAAGCTTGCCAATTAAGGGTAATTTTGTTGCTAGAGTTGTAGTTTATTGAGGAGGAAAAAATTTATCATCCATTAACAATTAAGTGTACTAAGTGACTCTTATTTGTGTAACATTCCAATCCGTTATTATCTTGTTCAACTACCGTAAACCAAACCCAAATCTATTGTCCAACGTCAAAAATAAAACACAACAATGATAAAACAACAATTTTTTTAGTCGCCACATAGTAGTAAACCGTATCCCCACAATAAATCGATATTAAATTTCATACTTGATTTTCCCCATTTTTCGAAAAAGAGAAGTTCACATTCACTAAATTAATTTCGACCTAAAGTGTTGAGGTAACGATTCGATCACCAACATGATGAATACATTATAAGTCATTTTTTACATGAATTGATTGAAGAATCTTTATACTTAGAAATATCAAATATAATTTATCTCGCAATATATAGCTTGGTGACTATATTATATATCGAGAAATTGATCGATCATGGCTCTTTATAGGGTCACTATTCAATTATTATCAATCCCATTTATTATTGAATAATTAGTACTTCATTTTTTCCCTAAATATAATCGTAAATTTATATAAGGAAAACTTTTTTGGAAAAATAAATAAATATATTTTGGGAAGTTGTCCCTAGCCATCAATCTTTCGTGATTGTTGTTTATTAAAGGTATCATTGAGAAGGAAATTAATTAAAACTTATCTAAATTCAAGGATATTATTAAATGATTGCAATGAAACAAAATTAAATAAAAAGAAAACGAACACACATGAAAACACATGGATAGAGTCATTGCAAGTGACAATACATAATAAGTCAAGTTTTACATGAATTTATGGAACTGTCAATATATTTGATATAGAAAATACATTACAATTGTAATCCATCTTTGCAATATTATTATTAGTTTGTGTATAGAGAAAGATGATCGATCATGGCTCTTTATTGGACCACTCTTCAATTCCATTTGTTACCTTAATCATGGCATTCCCCATCCAAGTCTTTTTTTCCCCCTCCAAAAATAATAAAAGATTAAAAAAACACCATCCACTTGAAATAACTTAACCCCACCCTCCAAAAAATTATATACTACCTCCGTTTTAGTTTGTTTGTTTGATTTTAACTTGACTCAAAATTTTAAAAAGTACAGAAGACTTTTGAACCTTATAACCCTAAATTAAAAATATACAAAATGTTTCAAAATGACCTTTAATTTTATGGTGTTAAATATGTCATGCAGAAAGTTATAATTATAAAAGAAAAGAATACATTTTTTAAATGAACTAAAAAGAAAAATAAGACAAATAAATTGAAGCGGTGAGAATATGATATTGACAAATCATTAGGGTATCATAATATAATATTTTACATATCCCCACAAAACCAATTTTTATTTTTTCAAAAAAAGATTAAATAATTTTAGTAACGTGCCTTTTGATCCCTAGGTGATAACATACCATGTATGTCCACGTGTCAACTAGCGATCCATCGGAAAGTTGATAGCTAAATTGAAACCATTGGGTATATATGCACATGAAGCCATATACATTGTTCCCCCTTAAAACTTATTGTTACTACACTTTATATTATTGCATTTTCTCTCCCAATAATTTTTCCCTTTCTCTCTCTACATTTGTCTATTTCTCTCTCTCATATTTGCATATTGTTAAAGAGAAGTAAATTACTGAAGAAAAAAAGAGTGATTTTTGATGGATCTGAAAGAAACTGAGTTGTGTTTGGGGTTACCTGGTGGTGGCGGAGGAGGAGGAGGTGAATTAATCAGAGATAATAATAATAATAAAATTAATGGAAAAAGAGGTTTTTCTGAGACTATTGATTTGAAACTCAATTTTCATCAATCTAATGATGATATGGAGAAGAATAAGATGAAGAATATTACTACTACTACCAAAGAAATTGGTTGTAACAAGGATACAATCAAGCCACCTACCAAGTAAGTCCCTCACTCTTTTTGGATATTTGGGAAATCTCTGATAGTCAGTAATGCACGGTTTAAAATTTGATAAATAATGAGTTACTAGGCTTTTTTTAGTTTTTTTCTTTGATATTTCTCGGTTTCTTTCGGAAACAGATGATTTTTAGTTGTTTCATGAATAGTAGGAATATTGAGGAAATATTCTACATTCGATGGATGATTCACATGCCTCTTTACTCTTTTCCACTTAAATATAAGTTCTTTTCTTTTATCTTTTCAGTTTCTTTCATAAACAAATGATTTTTAGTAGTTTTGTTAATAGTTGGAACAACATTGAGGAATATCCCGAAACACATTTTTGTGTTTTGCTTTATTTTTCATCTATATCGTTTGGACCCTTCAAAATTGTCGTAGCGTCCGTATCAGATCTTTAGAATGCATAACTTTTGGAGTGTCCGACATACCCAAGTATATTTTTGAAGAGTTCGAACAACATAATTCACTACTACCAATTGCTTAAGTATAGTAATATTATCCTTAACAAGAGAGAAGTTAATATTCTGAAAAAGAATATAGTACTAAAGATTATGTCATTCTTTTTATGGTGTCTATCTATATATAGCAAAAAAACATTCTTTCATAAAGAAAAAAAAATTGTTCGACCAGTATGACTGTATTCATATAGTTGTGCTTAATTTTGTCATGTTACTATGACTAGTTTTTGACCATGTTGCTCCGATTCCTCGAAAATATAAGAACTGCATGTACGATCCTCCAAAAATATTGAATCTTTGAAAAATTCAACACGAGTGTGGCATCAAAGTGAAGAGTCTGTGCAACTTAGATTCTTGACTAAATACATATAAGAAATTGCTATTATCATTTTAAATAAATTGAGAAAATATTTGTAATTTTTTTTTCCTTTTGTGGGAATTAATTATATTTGCAGGGCACAAGTAGTGGGTTGGCCACCAGTGAGATCATTCAGGAAGAATGTATTGGCAAAGAGCAACACTGAAGAAACTGAAAAGACAAGTGCTGCTGCATTTGTCAAAGTTTGCATGGATGGTGCACCTTACCTACGTAAGGTTGATTTGAAAATGTACAAAAGTTACAAAGAACTTTCTGATGCTTTGACTAAGATGTTTAGCTCCTTTACTAATGGTAAGTAACATGTTTTAATATACGCTGACACAGTAAAGAATATAGAGTATTTAAATCGGTTAATATACGTAACCATGTTTGTCGAAGGAGAGTCAATTGACACCCCTTTCGTCAGAAAACTTATTATATTGTTGCGGTTTGCTTATTCACATAGTTTTTTTTTGTTTGGAATTTTTTTAGTAACAATTCTGATTCCGCACTGAGTTTTATTTTACCAAAATAAGATTGTTGTAAATGGTTAAACGAGGTTGATTTAAATGATCACTCAACTATTAGTTATTAGTTCAGGAAGTTATTTTTCGTCTTGATTTCAACTTTCTTCAATAAAGAAACTTATTTTATGCAATAATTACTATTAATTGAGTGACTATACGAGAAATCAACTTCTTCTTATAGGTAACAAATTGTATATTGTTTATGGGTGAAGTTATACTGCATAAAAAATAATCAACCTTGGAATTATTAAGCGAAAACAACTTTATTCTACAACTAATAGCATGTCTATAGAGTTATAAATGAGATATTAAGATTTTTTAGATAAGTAATGGTGTTATATTTTTTTTTAGGATTAGAGTACTATAATAGAGAAAGAAGTCAAGAACAGGCAGATTATATTCTTTTGTTGATGTCCACTTGGTAAACTCTATAATTTAAATTAATAGTTTTTTATGAGAATAAAATCTTGAAAACATGACAAGAAAAACAGTTAAATCTTAGAATCATGTTCATAAGTGGTTGATACAGCCTAGCTTTTTTTGATTTACATATTGTATAAATGTTAGTGTGGAGGGATTATTCTATAAACCCTATGAAAATATTGATTAATTTCAACTTGTATTTATGATTTTTTTTAATTATTGATACAGGAAATTATGGGTCCCAAGGAATGATAGATTTTATGAATGAGAGCAAACTGATGGATCTCCTTAACAGCTCTGAATATGTACCAACCTATGAAGATAAAGATGGAGATTGGATGCTTGTTGGAGATGTACCTTGGGAGTAAGTTTTATTATTATCTACATTTTTTTTCATCAATTAATTAAAAAAGAAAGAAAAAAAAGATAGGAGATTTAACCAAGAAAAAATGATACTCAAGATTTGTTTGGTGTGGTGTGGTAGAGGTTATGCAAAATAAATAAATATATATATATATATATATATATATATTTTCTTGAAAATAAATGCTTTTTGTGTTTGATTGATGAGTGAAATTTATTTTTTGAAAAAATATATATGGAAGATAACGATAACTTTAGTGAATCAGAGTGTTATGATAATTTCCATCGAGTATCGTAAAAAAGTTGTCTAAGTGGTTGTTGGAGCAACTAATATGAAATTAAAAGTTAATATAGTTATAGCAAAAACGATTTATGTTCATATATGAGGAAAATCATTTTTCTTATTTATTTTTTAATAATCGAACACTATAAAATAACTTCTTCATAAGGAATATTTTCTTGAAAATGACTTTTATCGTACTAAACATGATTAGATCGACTAACTTTTTTATTTTTTGAATTTCTTTTAGGATGTTTGTTGATTCATGCAAGCGTTTACGCATAATGAAAGGATCAGAAGCTATTGGACTTGGTAAATATTTCCCTTTTTTAATTTCTATTTTGAGTTTAATTCTAATAATTAAGTCAATTTTAATTTCTTCATTATTACTAAACTGTAATTAATTTTCTTTTGTTAATTTCAGCACCAAGAGCTATGGAGAAATGCAAGAGCAGGATCTAATCCAGTTGATGTATTTCAAAGTGCAAAAAACTCCATAGATAATGCTTGAAGTTGAAGGTTTTGTGAGATTAATATATTGTTGTTTTTATGTGTTTGTATTTTAATTTTAATTAGTATATAGTTAATTAAAGAAGTGATCTTTAATTTGGACAATTTGTAATGGACATGAAGCAATAAACTTAAAACCCTCTATTGTGTCTGGCTTGTTTATTACTTAATGGTTTGATTAATAATTATCTCTTCTTTTGTTTTTATTGTTCTTTGCGTACGTTTTCCTCTTTTATTAAAATTTCATTTGTTGTTTATTCAATTAACAAGATTCTATGTATCATGTATTTCAATTTTTAATATGTTTATTGATCCATTTGTATGTTTTATGAATTATTTATTTCATTGAATTATTATTTATGACAAAGTCTATGTCCCCTAAGGGAACAAAGCCATGTGCATTGTTGATGGGTTTTTTAAATTCATATCCCTAATAATTTATTTGTTTTTTGGTCATTTAGTACATTGCCATAATAATCAAATAATTTGGGTCTGTCTGTGATTGAATGAATGGCCCTTTAATGGTCTGGAATTGTATAATTGTTTGCTGTATGGTGTACTACTTTAATATTCATGGGATCACTACATTATTCATCATATCTTGTATTATAGTATACTATATATTAATAACCAAGCAATGAAAAGAATTTTGACCATAATGGCTTTTCAAGCTCTAGCTATATATATAAACTAATACTAGCATAATGAATTTTTTACATCATCGATATCATAATTTAATAATCTCATATAATATGATGTATAAAGGCACAAAAACACATCTAGACTATGACGAAATTATCAACTACACATGGCATGGGTCGTACCCCCCCACCCCACCCATGTTCAATTCATCACATTCTTATCTTGGTGTAAAAATTTAGTACAATATTTGTTCTTGGATCAGACTGCCTTGTACTAAAGACACTTGCTGCACCATACTTTAAATATAATGGGGTCAGTATATTTATTACTTTCTGCAGTCTAAACTATTAAATTATATTGACGAATTAAATTTATTTGAAAATATTTAACGTTTTATTTCAATTTCATCCTGATATGATAAATGAAGTGGTAATTGAGTGAGATATTCAAGAGCGAGACAAGATATATTTTGGACAAACATTGTCAATGAGGCTGTTCAGTGTCTTCATAAAATATGTAAAAAATTCTTAAAATTTAAAGTTAATTAATATGAAATGCTCGTAATAGTTTAATATTCTTTTTTATTTGGATTTCCACTCGGTGTTGGGTATCCGGATTCACACTTGAAAATTTCATATTAAGGTAAATCGTTTTCTAACAATGTCAGTTCCATATTTAGGAACCCAAAATCTCTAATTAAAGATGAAACTATGTAGAGCCGTCAATATGGATCAAGACCCGGTGGGCCAGCTCGGCCCGGCTTGTAATTTAATGGGATGGGCTTCAATTTTTGCAGCCCATTTAAGAACAAGGTTTTTTAACCCGACCCAGATAAGCCCATGGTCCGTTGGGCTTGAGAAATGTGGATTGGGCTAGCCCGTGGGCCGGCCCGTCAATCAAATAATAAATAATTTAAAAATAAAATAAAATACTGAAAAATAATAAAGAGTTAAAAAACAATCAAGTCCAATGATGACCATTGACCGATTCCATTAATAAGAAAATGGAAACTGAAAAGTTTCCTACTTTCTATCTAATAAATAATAAAATAATTAAATATCTACCACTAAAACATAAGGAGTACATTGTATTCTTCACTTTCCTAATTTCTTTAGTTCAGCTGGCCGCCTCCTCTTCACTATATCTTCCTCAACACACTATCGACTTTCAAACGTGATGTTTCCGATTGAGTAGTGCCACCTCTTTATTTTCTTCCTACTTTGGGTGATTCGAGCTCTGACTCCCTTTTGATTAACAAACACTAATACTATGTATTATTATGTAATAAATATTTATGTTTATTAATAGTGTAAAATTAAATTATAAAATACTATTATTTTATAAAAAATGAGTTGACCCGTGAGGCCCGCAACCCACAGAATAATAGCGTGAACTTGATATTTTTTAGCCCATCATTTAAATGGATCAATCCGGCTTAACCCGTCAAACTCAAAGCCCGTATGAACTGGACGAACCCATATTGATAACTCTAAAATTACTAAGGATTACCTGTTACTCTACCACCCTTATGGGTAATAGTTCAATACTATTCATGGCAGTACTATAGTTTAATTATTTTTTCACTAATAAATTGTAATAACCAGGTCATTGGTACTTGAAGCTTTTCCATTTTAAGAAATTTGACTGAGAAAATTCAGTGACATTTTATGTTAATTCCTTACAAATTAAGTAATATTAGTCAAAGGAAATTGAAGAATCTGTCAGAACTTAATTACTCTAAAGTCTAACAGCAGCTACTATTTAGAAGACTTCAACGAATTTATAGCACTGTGTCTCCTCTTCTCTCTTTAAATAATTTTTGAATCAGTAGTATTCGATATTTATATTAAAGCTATAAATTATGCATAATCATTTTTGAAGGCGTTACTTTTATTGAAACTTCTCAATTACCAGAAGCTCGATCCCATTCCATTGGAGCCCTTATGGAAATATAATATAAATATGAATATTTTCTTTTTTCTTGGATCATACAATGGGGAGAGTTATAGTGTTTGGTGCTAAATAAAAATGAGAAAAGGATCAAATATACCCCTTAATTTTGCGAAAAGATTCAAATATGTCCTTCATTACAAGTTTGGTCCAAATATACCCTCACTGTTAAAGTTTAGGAGTAAATATACCCCTTAACTTTGCGAAAAGGTCCAAATATACCCTTCGTTACAACTCATAATCCGACCCACCAATTTGGAATAACCCATAACCCGACCCAAATTTTGTTTATCAAAATTTCAATCTTATAATGTTATCGAAATATTTCATCAGTTCAATGACTCTTCAAATATTATGTTAATGCTGCATTTTTCTTATTACAAGTGTGTTTTACTTCAAATATTGTGTTGATATTGCATTTTTCAAACTTTGATTTGTTTCCAGGTTGTTTGATTTTATCGCAAAGGACTCTAATCTACTGAAATATTTCAAAATAATTGTAAAATATGGAAGAATCAAGGTCATGGCTTCTCCAGTTGTTTCAGCTCCTAAGAGAGAGATAGACACACAAAAAAAAGGATTGTCATATCCGAAATAGGTCTTGTTTCAATCTTTGAAAGTAGTATCGACAATTTTTACAACAAACTTCTCGAGGGGCAGAGTAGAATCACTTTTAATATACAGATTTGATGCCTCAAGTTACACAGTTAGATTCGCGGAACAGATTCGTAATTTCTTCTCCGAAGGCTAGATAGACAGAAAGAATGATCCTCATTTAGATGAATATTAGAGATATTGTCTTGTTGCCGGAAAAAGGACCCTCAATGATGGAAAACAAAATTTGGGTCGGATTATGGGATGGTCCAAATTGGTGGATCGGATTCAAGTTGTAAAATAGTTGGGTGAATTTTTTTTTTATGATGTGGCAATTATTTAGCTTACGTGGCAATTAAATTTATTTTTTAAAAAAGGAAAATGGGCTTGTAAATTTCCAGCTAATCATTTAACATCCAGAGAAGTATATTTGCTCCTAAACTTTAACAGTGATGACATATTTGGGCTAAACTTGTAACGGAGGGTATATTTGGACCTTTTCGCAAAGTTTAGGGATATATTTGCTCCTAAACTTTAACAGCAAGGGCATATTTGGACCTTTTCGCAAAGTTTAGGGGTATATTTGCTACTAAAGTTTAACAACGAATGCATATTTGGATCAAATTTTTAACGGAGAATATATTTGAATTTTTTCAAAAAGTTAAGAGGTGTATTTGACCCTTTTCCCAATAAAAATTAAAGTACTTATAGTTTACTCTAGACAAGTTCAGAAAATTATGGGAGAAGCAAACCTAGGATCTCTTTACACATGCAAATCCTTGTTATCAGGAGAAGGTGGACATCTTTTAAAATATTATTTTTCAATTATTATTATTGTTAGTATTTATTACGTATAAATATTTTCATTTTTTGGAGAACAAAAATAGAACATATTTTTCTCATAGCCAAAAAAACCCCTAGAAGATCACCTTTTACTTTTCTTGCATAAGGACCCCCTCCCACCACAAAAAAAAATAAATAAATAAATAAAATTTCCCCACATTGTGGTTTATAGAGAGCCAACAATTTATGTTAAATTTTATCTTATCTTAAATTCTTGTCCAAGAAAAGGGAGCCAAAAAGGTCATGCATTATTTCGAAGCTGATCAGCTGATTAAGAAGTCTTTTCATCTTGGTTATCCTTCGTGCAATTATGAAAACAAACTTTATTACTCTGTTAGTCAAATTTTAATGTGATGATGTTTCATCGAGCATTAATAGATAGTGTAAAAGCTAAGCGTTTTATTAAAGGTGTTTCATATTTATTATACATACGTAAGTTTTAACGTAATGATATTTAATCGAGCATCAACAGATAGTGTTTTCTTTTGTGAAGGAGGTTTAAATTTCATTAGTTTTCTACAAAAAAAAAAAAAAAAAAAAAAACTTTTGAAACTAATATCTAAAAGATGAAAAAGTCATTTATATAGTTCGAAATCATTGTTATTAAGGATTAAGGATAAGTGACAGATATCATTTTCTTTTGACATACAAAAGAATATCACAAAAAATATCATTTTATTAGTCCACTTTAAAATTATCACATAAAATATTATTCTATTAGTCCGGTTTCATTTCAATACTGAATGGTATCCTCTATTTAATTTACTTGTCTTACTTTTTATTTTTCAAAACATCTTTTAGTTTCAACTTTTTTCATGGCATATTTAAGATCAAATGGACCAAAAGAAAATTTTGATTTGTTTTACATATTTTTAGTTTAAGATCATAAAATTTAAAATTTTTTTTTTACTTATTAAATTCATACTAAGCCAAAATCAGACAAATAAATTGAAAAACAATTAATAACTTATCTTAACTTGGGAGTGTAGATTTGACTTCGTGTGTATGTGGTGGATAATTACGTTTATCACTAGATTGACAGAAGAAAAATATACAGACGTTTAAAATTAGGGTAACTTAGTCAAATCTCATAAGTTAAGAAGCTAATAATATTTTTTATCATGATTTTGTCTAATTATATAAAATTTCAAAAATTTTGTATTGTGATACATATTTTAAGCCTGGATACATATCATATGTGATACATATTAAACTAATAAATGTGATGATACATATCGTGTGATACATATTATCCTAGTAAAAGTGAAGATACATATTTGTGATACATTTATTTCAGTGGAGTTATGTTTAAAATTAGGAGATACATATTGATGATACATCTATTTCAAGCAGTTGCGGTAGAGTAGATTGGCCATATTATCATGAGGAAAAATCAAAATGGTAAATGTGGGATTTTTTGTAATTTTTTTAAAGATTTTGAGATTTTATGTAATAATGTCCTCAAGTTTTGGGATTTGTGTAAATTACTGCTAAAATTAAGGGAACTAAAAGTGCAATTTTCCTTTTAGTATTTTGATTAGCTAATGGACTATTTTGCTAGTATCAATCTTCAAGCCCTAGTTGATATCATTTGAGCTTTGGGAAAAAAACGTAAATAGCATTCCTCATATAAAAAATTACAAGTTATAGTAATACTTTCAACTCTGCAAGTTATAACAAAAAATCATTTATAAAAGGAAAAAAAAATATTTTTTTTTAATGATTAAAAATAAGAAAAAAATAATTTTTTTTTTGGTAAATAAATTTTTTATTTCCAAATGGAAGAATTACAGCAAAGGGGTTCTGGATTTACACTCAGCACCTATCCAGTACTTCAAGCACACACATCTCTCCAATACACTAAGATCTTATCAGTTATTGATTAAGATAAAAATTTAGTGCTCTTATATGTATTTTCATATCTTGCCGCAAATTACTCCGATAGCACACCTCCTGAATGATGCTTCTAACCACAACGTTGGGCTCTCATTGCTTTTGTTGGAAAATCCTAAGATTACGCTCCTTCCATATGTGGTAGACACTACTAACCGCTGTCATTCGAAGAAGATTATCTTTTGCTACTCTTCCCTTATACGTGCTGATCTACTTTAATTCATTCTCCCAACATATAGGCCTGTGAATAATATCTTGCCATTCCAACACCTTCCTCCATACGTCAAAGGAATAAGAACATTAATTCAAAGAAAAGATGATTCGTGCTTTCTAGACTGCCAGTACACAGGCTGCAATCCAGCACATTAGTAGTACCCCATCTAGCCAGTCGATCACGCATACACAACGTTTCCAAAGCTGCAAGACGAAAGGTAAATACCTATTTAGGTGTGCCACAATTGTTGCACACTAACTTCCTGTAACACCCCGTATTCAAGTACGTGTATTGGTCTTATTTATATGGAATTAATTTTTTATTTTATTTATACCGGAATTTGCCCGTCAATGGTTCCATGCGAAGGTTATTGAATAAGATTTCCAACGATATAAAGATTTTCAAAAACGGATAGGTTTCGGACATAATCGAGCATGTTTGAAACTATAAAACGGTCGCCGGGATATTTGGGAATAGTAAATGTGCAGAAAATTTCCTGTATACAAACTACTGATGCCAGCCGAATTTTTGGGTCAACTTCGAACGATCATAACCCCCTTAATATAATGAACTGGGATAGCTGCGACCTATGAAAAGAAAGATCTTTGAGTCTTCTTTCCAATGCATTTGGTTTCATCCAAATCCAACGTCTGAATAAGGAGTTATACTCGTTTTACTGCAGCCTATCAAAAAAGATTTTTAGGGTCAACTTCAAATAACCATAACTCCTTGTACAGGACGAACTGGGTGGCCTACTTTATATGAAATGAAAGCCCTTTGAATTATCCTTCCAACGATACCAATTTCACCCAAATTAGATATCGGAGCAAAGAGTTATAGTCGATCTACTTTAGCTTATCAAAACAGTCCACCAAAGGACAGATTTGACATTATTTAAATTTTAAAGGCATTTTGGTCATTTTCTATTATATTATGGACGGGAATATGTGTATATATACATGTATATGAGTTCAAAAACTCATTTTCATCATCAATTATTGAGAAAGAACAAACCCTAGCCAAATTTGACCTTTAAATTACTTTTGATTCAACCGTAGAAATTCCAAAGTAATCCGATAACTGCGTTTGTCATCTCGAAAGCTTCGAACGACACCTACTATTTATGCAAACATGATTGCATAATCAAGAGGTTAATTCTAAGGTATGAATATTGTTTGCCTTTGTTCTTTTCCATATGTATATGTGTGATAGAGGATTATATGTATTGGTTGTTATTGAAAGGTGATGAAAATAGGGTTATGGAATATTTTGCATGGTTTGGTTGTATTGAATTATGCAAGGTGGATATAGTAATTGAGTTATGGAAGGTGGATATGGTGATATACTATTGAATTGATGATTATTTATGTCTATGGCTCAATTTGGTTTAATGGATTGGTTGGAAGGATAAATGAATCCAAACTTAATATTAGAGGATGTTGTATGAATATGCATGGCATGTGAATGTAATTGGAGTATAAGAGGGTTAAAGTGACACCCTTTATGGTGTAATTAAGGCTTACTACTTAACCACTAGTTTGGTGAATTCAAATAATTGAATTGTGACATTTGGTTGCTAATACTAGATTGCTATATATGTTCATTGTAGATAAGTAATCCGAAAAGACGGGAAGTCCATTTGGGACTAGTATTGAAGGTTGACAGTCAGGTATGTAAATCATACTCTATACCATATCTTTGGCATGAAAGTGAACAATTGTTCTATTAAGAAAGTTTCCAAAGTTATTCAATAACATGTGATCCATAATGGTTTTGTATGATGTCCTACGTTACCAATGAACTTGTTTCCACCCTACAAGATGTCAAGACGTTCCAATACTTGTTTTCTAAATCTTACATGTTTATTGCACTAATGAATGTCAGAAGGTATTTTGTTACTCAAACAAGATCCATGTGCTATTAATGACTCCAAACGTTTCATTGATATACCAATAAGTTCCTACTTCATTGTTATGGCATTGATGACTCCAAAACACTTCATTGATGTGCCAATGAGTTCTTACTTCATTGTTATTGCATTGATGGTCTATTTATATGTCTCTTATTGATGTATCATTGTTTCAAAGTATCAAAAATGCGGTGACGACCGAAATAACAATCTTAAAGATTAATTAAACTAAGTGATGGAAGTTCTCTCTTATCGGGTGGTATCCCAGGGGTATAAGCCTATCATGGGTCGATCCCTATTTATATGTGTATGGGTGGTATCCCAGGGGCATAAGCCTATCATGGGTCGATCCCAGTTGATATGTACTGGAGGTAGCCTAATGGTCACAGTACAGTACAGTAATGATTGCAAAGATGATAAGAATGAAGGTAAAGTGATTGAATAAATACAATGTATAGGTTGTCATAAGTTCTAGTAAGTGTGGTCCACTCCTATTACAATTTATTCACTTGTTTTTGATTTCTATTGAGCTCCTATGTCATATTTGATTATCTACAGCTTTACACACTCTGTACATATTTCGTACTGACATCTCCCACGGGAGACTTGCATTTCATGCTGCAGGCACAGGTACCTCAGCTCATACACCGCACAAGTAGGAGCCAGGATATCCTGCTGCTTTTGGGAGCTCCAGTTTGCTTTGGGGCTTTCCGTGTCATATTCAGTCACTTTTGGTATTGTATAGAAGTTAGTTATATGGCGGGGTGTGTTCCGACCTTAGTTAAACTCTGTGTATTGTCTAAAGGCTTTGTAGACCTAATGTACAGTCAAGGTGGTGTTTTGTTAATAGACGTGGTGGCTCCAACGACCAAGTATTGTATATACATATATATGTGTGCTCGAGCTTATATAGGTGATTATTTTATTTTATATGCGACATGATGTTGTCCGAATTTTGGGTTGTCATAGAGGTATGCATGGAAAGTATAAGGTTATGAGCTGGTTCTCCCGGGCCTCCTCGGTTACGGGTGCCGGTCCGCTCCAATAGGATTTGAGGCATGACACTTTCTCCATATTACTTTGTCATACAGTCCTTGTATTGCCTTGTACAATTTATGAATAGAGAAACTGGGCATAATCTGAAACTAAGCATAGTTGTATCCAATAGCCAAAGTATTTTTTATTTTGAAAAATCTTTTTCAACAACCAGGATGCTTGCTTTGCTTCTACCTCCCAGATTATTGATTACTTGATGTAGTAGCAGTGAACCCATCGAACCCAAAGTTTATCCTTCTTATGGCTGAAGCTCCATAGTAGTTTAGCATTCGTTGCTTTGTTCCATACCTCAATATTAATAATATTTAGGCCTTCAGCAGTCAGTGGTAGACATAATTGCTCCCACACAATCAATGCTTTCTTGTTCACCTCTGCCTTCCTCGTCCAAAGATACCTCCTACACACCGCAATAATCATTGTGATGATCATCTTCGGCAATACAAATATTTGAGCCCAGTAGTTTTGGATGGCTAATAGAACACTCCTAATTAGTTGCACTCTACCTGCATAAGAGAGAAGTTTGGCTGCCCAAGAAATGATTCTGCCTGTCATCTTTTCTAAGAGAGTTTGGCATTGTATAATTGACATTCTTTTAGTACTTAATGGAATACCCAAATATCGAAAATGAAGTTATCCCTTTTTTAAGCCTATCAGCTGAAGGATTTGGGATTGACTTTCGGTAGATACCCCCCAAAGTAAATGCAGCTTTTCTGAGGATTTGCAAAAAGCCTTGATACTGCTGAAAACCTATTGAAACAGTCTATCACAAGCCGAATTGATTCAATATCCCCTCTTGAGAACAACAGTAAGTCATCGGCAAAGTCAAGTTGGATAATTTTCATCTTAGCACATTTAGGATGATGGGCGAAGCCCTTCAAAGCATCCAACTTTCCCAACATTCTACTAAAGTATTCCATGACAATCACAAAGAGGTTAGGTGAGAGAGGATCTCCCTGCCTTAGCTCTTTTTTGCCTGAAAAGGTTTTATTGGAGCACCATTCAACATGGTGGAATATGACACAGTCTTAACACATGTCATAATCCATCCTATGAACTTAGTTGGGAATATTAAAGCATGTAATACCTTCTCTAAGAAAGGCTATTTCATTGAATCGTACACTTTTTGCATATCCACCTTAATCATATATGTAGGGGACACATTCTTTCTTCCATACCTTTTGACCAAATCATGCCCTAAGATTATATTGTCTGAAATTAGCCTCCTTGGAACAAAAGCTGCCTGGTTATGCCCTATTAGTACTTCCATCAAGTGTTGCATCCTCTTGGATAGTATTTTAGAGATCAATTTATACAGTATAGTGCAACATGAGATGAGTTGATATTCTTTGACAGTAGAAGGATTCTTTACCTTAGGAATCAGAGTCACTGTGGTACAGTTCACTGCCTTATACAGAGTGCTAGTGTCAAAATTTTTTTGTACTGTCTCAGTAACTTGTGCTCCAATGATGCTCCAAAACTTTTTAAAAAATACAGCATTTAGGCCATCACATCCTGGAGCTTTGCTATCATCTATATCCCATAGTGCTTGCCATACTGCAACATTAGTAACAGGTGCTACAAGGGTAAAATGATGTCTTCTATCTAGTTATGGCCATGTTGGCATTACCTAGGGATCTATAGCAAGCAGGGAATGAGCGGTTGACCCTAATAAATTTTCATAGAACTGTCTCACCTCGGCCTCAACCTCTTTCTTGGTATGTAAAATGTGTCCATAACTATCCATCAACTTGCTAATATAATTTTGACTCTGTCTTACTTTCATGGAAGCAAAAAAATACTTAGTATTGGAGTCCCCAACTTTAAGCTAATGGACTCTTACTTTCTGCTTTAATATGCTTTCTTCTATCATATTCCACTTCTTCAAGGTTTGTTTTGCTTCCCTTTCATCATCCTGCAACTTTGATGAGAATAAATTGTCATCCATTAAAGATTGAATTTCCTGCAACCTTGCTCTAGCATCCTCTATCTTGTTCCCCTCATTCATAAACTCCTGTGTATTGAGTTTCCTTAACTCCCTTTTTACATTTTTCAACTTATTCCAAATCTAAGCCATATGATGCCCCTACACATGAACTTTCCATCTTGTCTCCACTGCTTTTAGAAAATTGGAATGTCCTGCTAATGCATTGGTGAACCGAAAAGGCTTAGCCTGGCAAGGTGTTGATGACTGCATTATAATGGCTAATGGAGTATGATCTGAGAACCCTGGGTGCAATACTTCAGCTACCACATGAGGGAATTGTTGCATCCATCTTGTACTCCCAAGAGCCCAATCTATTTTGCTATAGACATGTCCATTTGTCCACGTATATTTGCGGCCAATAGTTTTAATTTCACTACTTCCAGTATTTTCTAGGAAATTATTGAAGTTTTTGACTTCAATTTCCTGGACCGAGGAGGTTCTATTGTCTTCTGCAAGTAGAGTCTTGAAATCACCCATCATCACCATAGGTAGAGAAGCTTGCCCCAATATCCTCTCAAGTTCAGGCCACAAGGGTGCTTTGGAAGATATCGTGTGTAGCCCATATATTGCGGCAAATTCAAAAGTAGTACTTGTCTCCAGAGTAGTTATTTATCCATAGATAAATTGAGTGTGTGTAGTTAAAGGGGTGAAAGCAATCCTCTTCGGATCCTAGAGTATCTAAATTCTTCCTCTACCTTCTATATCATAGTTGTGACACCAGCTCCGTTGGCTTGCAATCTTCCCTATAATACGTTCTGCTTGTCTTCGAGTAACTCTATGTTCAGCTACGGCTATTAAAGCAACTTTATTCTCTTTAATGAAAGCTTTCAATTCTTTATGCTTTCCTACTTTATTTATGCCTCGCACATTCCATGTCACTATCATACTAGTAAATTTGGGGGGGGGGGGGGGGATTGAAGAATTTGAGCTACATCCCACTTCATATACTGTAGTATCCTTCATTAACATACCAAATTCATTGTTAGTGGTAACCATGCCAGCCCTAATAATTTTTTCAGATGTTCTGCTAGGTGTTTTACCTTTAACAATATTCCAATCAGTTTCTACACCATGAGCTGCTGCTAACTTTGTGCCCTTCTCGTTCACCACTACATCCTGAGTATTCTCCATCCTCAGCATTCTTGTATGATTCCCCTGCTCTTGCTTAACTAACCAAGTTTTATCTTGTTGCTTCGGTAAGTTCTGGTTCTGCTTAAGCATTTTCTCCCTCTCAACATCCTTAGGAGCTGGTTTACATTTATGTCCAACTTGTAGACAATTAGTACAATATACTGGTACCTAATCATACTCAATTTTTTGCTCGAACACTCGACCATCAGGATCCTGCACTTTTACAAATCTTGGGACTAGAACAGTGGCATCCATTTCAGCCAAAATGTGTGCATAAGAGATAGACTCAGTATTCATCGTACAACTATCATCATATAGCAGTTTGCCTAGCTCACTTCTAATTTTACTCAGTGCTTGTCTACTCTAACAGTTTAACGGCAAGTTTGGCAATTGAATCCATATGAGAATTATTTTCAACATCTCATTGTGAAAGTTGAAGTCAGCTGTCCAAGGCTTCATTATCATTGGTCAACTATTCATCATGTAAGGACCGGAGTGAAGTACTTCATTCCCATTTTCAATGCTATGGAACAGAACTACATAATATCCCTCACTGTAGTAGTATATTGTGGGCTTCGCAGCAAAATTCCATTGAGATGCAATGAATCTCTCTAATGCTGTAATTGTGGGTTCTTTGCCCATCATATATATGACTGCAGCTTCCTTCCACTTCTCAGTCTTATCTGCAATATCAGAGGCGTCTAGTTTAATAACCTTCACACCTTCTTCAATGTCGGGTGGTATGTATCGCAATTCTAGGCCCTTAGATGCTAGTTTATTTCCTTGGAACAATTTGGTCCAGTGATTTCCTTCCTCCGCTGTCTTCTTCGTTGGGCTTTTCTCAGCTATTTGATATACTGTATCAGCTACAACAATAGTTGGAGTTATTTTTGGGACTCTGCCATTTGTACTACCACTCAGCGCTGGTGTAGCTACGCCCATAGTACTATCAGACCCACTTGTCCTAGAGCTATGAGGGGGTGTGAGATTGGTGCGACTAAAATTGGGGGTAGGTGCTTGCCTACTCGATTCCTAACCAACCTTTACTAATTCAGCCCGTATCTCCTGAATATTTCTTTGTTGCATCTTGTTAGCATCTTTTCGAGGTCGCCCTCTCGCCATTCCGGCGTCGGCGTAGGTTAGCTTTGCACGCTAAAGTACGCCATGGAAAAGTTTATTGTCTATGACTCAAAATAATTTTAATATATGGAAAATATATTACATACCCATAAAAGGGTGATTACAGTTATGACAGATATCAATCATCCCTTAATTTTTTTTGAAACGATTTTGTTCCAAATTGATTAACATAAAAACGGTTCTATAAATAAATTACATTGTCTTCCTGGTTGAATGAAGTAAATAAACAAATTCACATTCTCTAATGTCTCCTCTAATCCCTCGTCTTCTTTTTCTCTGTTTCTCTGTTTTATTTATTAATGTTCATCAAGTACACATAGAATTCACAGATTATAACAATTAGATAACAAAATTGTGGAATACCAACTTTTGTAATTATGAATACTAAATGTGAGCATTTAGAAGATTCAGTTTTCAATTAGAAGTGCATAATTTTGTAATACATACTGCAAATTATTAGCAAGCAATTGGATTTAATTGACTGATTTGACGGCTTTAGGATTGGAAAAAAAAGAAGGAAAATTTTACTTAGAGGTGCAAAATTAGGGACTTAATTATTTGATTTAAAGAAATAATAAAACTAGCAATAGTATTTTAACAAAACATATATAAACACAGTAAACACACCAGTCACATATGCAAAACATACAATTACCTTGTCGCATATATATAGTAAAAATATACGAGCGATATTTACAACACATATAATTATGTGGTTAGTTGCATTTTGCGTGTGTATGTTATTGTATATCTAGTGATGAATTGAATATACAAATAACATACATTCGGCATACAATTATTCCACCATCGGCAATGAAAGAGACGAATGTTTGTTTTCCGTATGTTAAGCGTATATTTTATGTATCACTGTACATAACCTTGCATATATACAATATATAAGTACATATGACATTCAATTGTGCATATCACTATATGTTTGAGTATATGTCTTGAGCATGTTAATATGTGTGATAAATATTTTAAATAGGTATGAAGGTCAGAATAATTATTTAGAAGACAATTTGAAGAATTGAAATTTTACTAATTTCAGAATCGAAAATACAATATTCATTTCAAATATTACTAGTAGCATAATAAAAAAATGTATAATTTGATGTAGTTGATACCAAATTTAATACCATCTGATGCAACTTAGTTCATATCAATTTCTTTCAACGATCTGAAATGCGAAACAAATTAAATGTTAAAGTATCATAACATTATATAAATACTACTTAAATACAAAAACTAAACTTCGTTCATACCAATAATCTTAAGAAAGCATACAGTAACAACCAAATAATTAAACATCAAAATACGATATCTATGTTTATATATGCCTCCACACTTGGATTTTTTGGTTTGAGTAATGAAATCTCTTCCTCAAAATCGGAGTTCCACACTTGTTCACCAACCATATTCTTTCTCTTATAATTCATCTTATCTTGAGGAATAACAACCTTTTTGTTGAGATTTTTTTCAATATTCATGTTCAAATTGAGCTTCTTCGATGGTTCATCAATAAACGAAACTTCAATTTTATAGGGCAAATACTGGTTTTGCTTCTTATTGTAAGATCCACTTTCAACAATCTTTTTCTTACACTTAGATAGAAGAGGTGGAGTGAAACAATCTAAATCAAATAAACGCTACTATTCTCGATTATTCTTGGACTTCTACACGAAGGAGTAGAATTAAATTTGGGTTTAGACATGACAAATTTGGGGTTATAACTTATGAACATCTATCACAATGGAGAATGAAAAATCCTGAATAGATCAATTTTAGATTTTTACGCGAAGAAGATGCAATATCAGAGCCCCATTTTTTTTCAAGAAAAATCTTGAGTACGTAAATGGAGAACCAAGTTTTAATAAAATTTTGAAGGTTGAGTATGTGAATGGAGAAAGAGAAAAGTGTATCTGAATTTTTTTTTGGAGAATTAAAAAGCTTTTTATGTCATCATACACTTCTTCTTTCAATAAAGTTATCTGATAAAAGTGTGCAATCTCTTAAATAAAATATAATATATATTTACTATTATTATCAATACACTATTTAAGGGGAATATTGATTACAATCTTATAAATATGAAACTCATTTTAAATTATATAGCTAAAAATAAATTTTAAAAATACAACAAAAATAATATATATTTTAATAAGTTGCTATGACTTGCAATAAAATTGCTATTAATGCAATTATCTAAAAGTGTAACTAAAATTTATAATTTCGAATCTAATAATATTATATGGGATAATTTTCCCTTGAACTTTGTGCTCAACAATTAGAATAGGCAGGGTCCTTTATTCCTTAGAAAGATGGGCTTTGGTGATGAGCTTAGTCAAGTGACTTTAGCAGAAGCAGCCCCCAGCTCAAACTGGCCCAAAGTAGAGTGGACCAAGCTTATTGTTACAAAAATTAAGGGTGTGTCTGGTAGGAAGTAAAATATTCTCCATGAAAAATATTTTATTTTTAAAACAAGTTGATTTCTTACTTATTTTTTTTGTGTTTGGTAAGTAAGCAAAAATAAAATAAAATTATATCAAAAGTATTTATATATATTCTAGCAAAAAATATAGAAGTGAAAGGAGGTGGAGTGCGACGCCTAGGGGGTGGCAGGGGTGGGATCGTCACAAGGTAGGAGTTGGTGGGGTTGGAGAATATAATAAACATAAAATATCACTCATAAAACTTATTTTTCCTACTTTCATTAGAAGTCATTTTTCCTCATTTTTAAGAAACTTATTTTTTTGAAAATATTTTACTTCATACCAAACACACCCTAAGTCTACTATTTAAATTGATTAAGTAATTTCGATTAGAGTCTGAACAACTTTTAAAGAATGTACACCTAGATAGTCCCTTAAATTTTGCACAATCTTTAAATTAAACTTTTTAACTTTGTTGCTGATTATTTAGAAACTTTTATTTGACATATTTGTATCTGGTGAACACTTAACAAGGCAAATGGTGTGTTACACTTCCATTTGAACGCTTCTATGTCTATGCAATGTTTGTCACAATAATGTCATGGCAAGTGATGAAGATTTTAAAATACAAACAAGTTTAAAAAAATCTCATTTCTTTTTTAAGTTCTGTATAGATGCAAATTATGTGACATAAATTATAATAGAGAGGTTAATTACTTAATTACCTACTTCGTTCACTTTTACTTGTCACGTTTTGCTTCTCAAACCCTCAATCAACCGTCTAATGATGGAGATTCTTAACCACTTGAGTAAATCTCATTGTCAACCCTTAACATGTCCACTTACTTGTATTTTATAGGTCATAATTTTAAACAACCATTTCGACCAATCGAAAATACAAATGAGAACATAAAATTTGTATATATTCCATTGAATTCTACCATTTGACAGGAAATAGTCAACTTTACCCAGAGATATATAGGAGTGTTTGGCAATTTTGAAAATTGCTTAAAACAAGTCAATTTTGTCTTAAAAAAAAGCCAATTTTGGCTTAAAAAAAATTAAAAACAAGAAGTTGGTATTTCCTATTTATTTTTTTCTAACTTATAATCTATTCACAATTGACCAAGTAAATGACTTTTTTGCCCTTATAATTTTCATTTATTCCAAAATTGTCCTCTTGTTCAATTAAATATTGTTGATGTGTTTGGTAAACAAGTGTTGTTGAGCACTTTTTTTGATCCAAATGTCTGAAATACCCTTAGATTGTTAACAATATGTAGAGTTAATTATTATTAATTTGTTTGGACATTCAAAAATTCCAAAATGGGCAGCCTACTTTTAATTTATATTGTCATTCATAACATGGAAAAAAACTAATCACTCAACTTCTATACAATGACTGGACCAATATACATCAATAACACCATAAGCAGACAACAAAACAGTATAAAATCATGTACTCCATAAATAAGTAAGATAAATATAAAACATATGGACCGGACTAATCCGGACCCAACAGTGAAATCTTCCCAAACAGAATGGGATCGGCCCGCTAAGCCTAGAATCAGTTTTAACCGGTTTGGACCGGCTCAGCCTGGTCCAAAATGTAAATAAAATAAAATAAATTAAATTCAACTTTACATGTTTTTTTCAATATATACTATATATACACATTTATATATATATTTTAAATACGTTAAACAATAAACGTATAACATATATATTATATATTATATGACTTTAGAAAACATATAAATATATAAATAATGGAAGAAGGCTAAATGGCCGTTGGAGGTCTACAACAACTATATAGCCGTTGGGCATCAACGGTCCTTTTTGGATAATTGTCCAACGGCCTCCAAAATTCCTAATATAAATTTTCTTTTATAAAAAAAATCGGGTCAGATCGAGACGGGTCACTTGTGGACCTGGTCCGATGGTGTAATTAATTCGGTCCACTGGACTAACCATCTTAGACGGCTCAGCCCGAGACTGGTGGCCCATCGGACCGGATCGTATCAAATCGGACCGGCTTGATTAAAAGAGTCGGGTTAATTGATGGCCAGCTCAGATCTATGTGTATGCTTTTTCTATTTGCAAATTCATTTTTATTTTTTGTGTGTGTGTGCGCGCATTTTGTTAAATACAATATAGTGGTTCTTTTTATTCTGCAGATTGGGTTCATATTTTCATTTTGTTAAATAAAATCAAGAAACTCTTTTTATTCTGCAGATTCAATTCATATTTTCTTGTATTTTGTATTGTTTCAAAATACAATTAATATTTAGAAGAGTTAATTATTCCTTATATTACTCATGATTTACAAAATGCTTAATATTTTAGAATTTTATATAAAACTACATAAATATTATTATCTACTAATAATATTTTTAAAACAAGAACCAATGTATTATACTAGCATTTATTAATTTGAAAGAATCTTTCTCAAATTATATAATAAAATACTAACTATTTTATAGTTGGAAATGATGAGAATACTAATGAGGAGAATATCCAAATCACGGTTCAGTTGAAGAACTTTCGCAATCTCTGCAGACAAATCTCGTTCAACACCTTCCAATTGGGTCCTTAATCCATTGATTTGGTCGTTCCTCATACTAACTTCACCATTCGCAATATCAAAATCATGGTTCAGTCGAAGAAATTTCACAACCTCTGCAGACAAATCTCGTTCAACACCCTCCAAATATACTCTTCTTATGTGCATCCTTTAATATCAGATACCGATCGTAGCACGCCTTAAATACCACAATCAAAGCGTATGCAGCTATCACAACCCATTATTTTTCTCTAGCCCTCAAATCTTCGTAGAAAAATCCAACTACTAGTCCAGTAACCCACTGCAATATATCCAAATCAGTATTAACTCAAAACTACCTGTAGCAACAAGTTATACCACTTAGCATGTATTTTGAAACCTCAACTTTAGTGAACATCCAACCAAGGAGAGCCCGACGAAGACTCTTAGTAAGTCAACCACCTTGCCATTGGCTGGTGCTATGAACACCATATTTTCTTTGATACTAGTTCGCCATTGGCTGGTGCTATGAACACCATATTTTCTTTGATAGCAAGGCGAGACATACACACGAGCGCAAAATCGATGACACCGGCAACACCAGCAAGAAGATGACAAGCCAATGCATGATGATTTTTTACTTTGGAAGTGGCACGAGGATTTGTGCAGTTACAAGTGCCATAAGGATTTGTGCAGTTGCAAGTGGCATACGATTTTTTATCGTTGGAATTGGTAAGAGCAAGACAACACAGAACAACACAAGAGACGAAGAACAAAATATACCCGATGTAGAGAACAATTCTACAAGTAGTATTCTCTCTGTTGTTGATATGTTGAAACAACTTCGGAATGACATTTGTGAGAAATAGTCTTTGATCCGGAGGCTGGATATTTTCCATAATTTTTAGATGAAAATAGAGAGATTTGAAAAAAATGTTGAGTATTTTGGTTGAAGGATATTGTAACCTCATCCCGCTAGTGTCAGTAAAGAGTAAGGAGAAAACAGATCCTATTACCGCCATTGTTAGTAAGGAGAAACTAGAAAAGAGAGGGTGTTTGGAAGAGATAATAAGTTGATCAAAATAGATTAAAAGCCATTTTGACAGGAGTGTTTGGCAATTTTAAAAATTGCTTAAAAAAAGACAATTTTGGCTTAAAAAAACTAAAAAAAGAAGTTGATATTTCCTACTTATTTTTTTTGTAGCTTATAATCTATTCACAATTGACCAAGTAAATGACTTTTTTGCCCTTATAATTTTCACTTACTGCAAAATTGTCCTCTTGTTCAATTAAATATTGTTGATTTATTTGGTAAACAAGTGGTGTAAAGCACTTTTTTGATCAAAATGACTAAAATACCCTTAAGCTATTAACAATATGTAGAGTTAATTATTATTAATTTGTTTGGGCATTCCAAAATCCCAAAATGGCTAGCCTACTTTTAATTTGTACTGTCAATCATAACATGGAAAAAGAACTAATCACTCAACTTCTACACAATGACTGAACCAATATACACCAATAACACCATAAGTAGACAACAAAACAGTATAAAGTCACGTACTCCATAAGTAAGTAAGATAAATATAAAACATATGGACCGGATCGATCTAGACTTAACAGTAAAATCTTCCCCAAACAGACTGAGATCGGCCCGCTAAGCCTAGAATCAGTTTTAACCGATTTGGACCAGCTCAGCCTGGTCCGAAATGTAAAAAAAAAAATTATATTAAATTCGACTTTACATGTTTTTTTCAATATATATTATATATACACACTTATATACATTTTAAATACGTTAAACAATAAACATATAACATATATACATTATATATTATATATTATACTACTTTCAAAAATATATAAATATATAAATAATGAAAGAAGGCTAAATTGCCGTTGGAGGTCCACGACGGCTATATAGCCATTGAGCATCAACGGTCCATTTTGGACAATTGTGCAACGGCTCAAAAATTCCCAATATAATTTTTTTTAAAAAAAAATTGGGCCAAGGACGGGTCACCGGTGGAGCCAGTCCATCGGACTGACCATCCTAGATGGACCAACCCGAGACCAGTGGCCTATCGAACCGGGTCAAACCAGACCAGGTGATATAAGATCAATGGGCTCCACTCCTTTGGGATCGATGCTTCAAGGATCACATCTATGGATTTAAGATTTGGTTATTTTAGGAGAACAAATATGTGTGTAAATTATAGCTTGGAGCTCGGGAGAAGCTACATTTGATGATGTCATCCACGGGAGCATTGAGCCACGACGTGTTTGGAAGATAGCGTAGGCTTCGAGAGAGCATGGACGCCCATGACATTATTTCGGGCTTTGGGTCACTTTTGGGCCCAATAGCTTTTAGGGTCACTTTTGGGTCTATTATGTAATAAAGACCCATGGCCTATAAATAGCTAGTTTGCCTTAATTTTAAGAAAAGATTTTAGATGACATATTTGTAGCCTCTTTTGAGAGCCTCTTTCAAGGTGGAATCCTTGGGAAAGGTGGAATCCTTGTGTTGATGATTTTCTTAGAAACGGAGATTGCTTGGGTATTCCGGTTCCCTTGTGATACAATATCGACAAGGAAGACACTAACACACACCAAAATAGTCCTTAATTTGAAGAACCGAGGACCCTTTTTGGTGACCCCTCTAGGATTCACTACACAATAACAATACAAGCACGATAACAACAAGATTCTATGGTGTTCAACACCTATAATCAGCGAGCCACAAACTAAGATTACAATACAATAACAAGAACAAAAATGACATAACAATGTCTCGGGTTTGGACACCCAAAACCGAGAATGAATACAACAACAATAATAAGATAGAATGATAGATAACTTGACACACAATGCACAAACACTATGAACCAAAATGTATATTGAACACTAAGACCCAAGAATTCATACAAATAACATCAAGTTCTTACGGTGACCTCAAGGGAACGGAATCCCCAAGCAACCAACGTTTTAAAATAAGAAATCAACACAAGTGATTCCACACTTGTCACAAGTGATATCCACACTTGTATGAACACTCTCAAAGAGCTCTCAAAATATCATCTAAAATCTCTCCTTAAAATGAAGGAAAACTAGCTATTTATAGGCCATGGATCTTTATTACATAATGGACCCAAAAGTGACCCTAAAAGCTATTGGGCCCAAAAGTGACCCAAAGCCCAAAATAATGTCATGGGCGTCCATGCTCTCTCGAAGCCCACGCTATCTTCCAAACACATCCTGGCTCAATGCTCCCGTGGATGACATCATCAAATGTAGCTTCTCCCGCGCTCCAAGCTATAATCCACACACGTATTTGTTCCCCTAAAACAACCAAATCTTTGATCCATAGATGTGATCCTTGAAGCATCGATTCTAAAGGAGTGAAACCTATTGATCTTGTGTCATCCTCCCTTTATTGAAGAGGATTTGTCCACGAATCCAACTCCTTCATCAACTTGTCATTGCACCTTTCAAGTTTGGAATTCTTTGGTAAGAACTTTGTTAGGCTTTCAAGCTCATTTTTATATGGCATTCTTCTTGCATCCTCCTTTGATATTATTTGTTCATGAACCTGCTCAAATGAAGGAGTGATGCTAGGTAAAATGGTAGCATCTTGGTTAGCGAGTAACAAAGGTTCCATGTTATAATTGGTCTTCTAATTTGGATTTGGGTTGGATGAACAATGTCGTCGGAAACTTGGTTTGTATTGGGAACATGTTCTTGAAGTGGATTCGGATGTGGTCTTTGGTAATGAGGTGTTTGTTGGTGGAATTGTGGTGGTTGGGGTACATTTGGTGGGGTTTGGGTAGTAAGACATGTCACATTTTCAATGTTTCCTTCCAAATGTGACCCATCCTTCTTCCAACTATTCAATTCTTGTCGTCAATCCATGAGAGCTTTCATTATCGCCGCTTTTGAGATAGGTTGGATCTCATTTCCCAAAGCCATGGTACTTGTAAATTAGGCACTCAACGCAAATTTTTCTTCAATTTTGAGGATCAAACACCATCTTTTGAAAAGAATTCAAGATGAAGGTTTGAATGTTCTCAAGAACACTCAAGAACACCAAGAACTTCAAAAATCTCTAACTCTTAAACCGATGATCGGAATGCGATGAAATTTTGAACCAAGCCTATTTTCAACCTTCTAAACACATTCCAAACATCATTTTTTTTTCAGTTTCTCAACCAAAAATTTCAGATCTTGAACCCATCTCTCTTTCTTCAAGTTTAAGCCCACATCAAGGGTAGAACACTCAAATCAACTCCGATTTGGCTCAAATTCGAACCCTAGACTCCTATAATGTTAGAGAACAAGAATCTAATACTAAAAATAGAAGAAAACAAAAAAAATCAAAGACTCAAATTTTAACCTAGGGTTAAAAACAAGAATAGTACTTTTTTTTTTGAAATTTTTGATTTTGACACTATTTTTTTTGCAATTTTCAAGATACCAAACCCAAGATTGACTTCGTAGTAACAAAATCAAGCTCGACTTTGATACCAAATGATACAATATCGACAAGCAAGACACTAACACACACCAAAATAATCCTTGATTTGAAGAACCGAGGACCCCTTTTGGTGACCCCTCTCGGATTCACTACACAATAACAATACAAGCACGATAACAACAAGATTCTAAGGTTTTCAACACCTATAATCAACGAGCCACAAACTAAGATTACAATACAATAACAAGAACAAAAATAACACAACAATGTCTCGGGTTTGGACACCCAAAACCGAGAATGAATACAACAATAATAATAAGATAGAATGATAGATAACTTGACACACAATGCATAAACACTATAAATCAAAGTGTATATTGAACACTAAGACCCAAGAATTCATACAAGTAACATCAAGTTCTTACGGTGACCTCAAGGAAACGGAATCCCCAAGCAACCAACGTTTTAAAACAAGAAACCAACACAAGTGATTCCACACTTGTAACAAGTGATATCCACACTTGTATGAACACTCTCAAAATATCATCTAAAATCTCCCGTTAAAATGAAGGCAAACTAGCTATTTATAGCCCATGAGTCTTTATTACACAATGGACCCAAAAGTGACTCTAAAAGCTATTGGGCCCAAAAGTTACCCAAAACCCGAAATAATGTCATGGGCGTCCATGCACTCTCGAAGCCCACGCTATCTTCCAAACATGTCGTAGCTCAATGCTCCTGTGGATGACATCATCAAATATAGCTTCTCCCGCGCTCCAAGCTATAATCCACACACGTATTTGTTCCCCTAAAACAACCAAATTTTTGATCCATAGATGTGATCCTTGAAGCATCGATCCCAAAGGATTGGAACCCATTGATCTTGTATCACCTTGAGGTCACGTAAGAGATAGGTTTAGGTTGTGTGTGATATTAAAGGTCCAAAAGTGGAATAAGTTTATGGATTGTTAATATTACATCTTCATTTGTCTATCTATCTATCTTTACTTTCTTGTAATCGTTTGTCTATATCTAGTGTTATCCATTTGTGTTCTTGTCTTGTAACCGTATGTTGTTGTTATTGCATCTTGTTCATCAAGTGTTGTTGTTGTTTATAGTGTGTTTTACTCTTGATATTATTTCCTTTCTTGTTCTTCTTGTGAATCCGAGAGAGGTCATCAAAGGGGGTCCTCGATTCTTCAAATCGTTGACTATTTTGGTGTATGTTTTCGTATATTTCTTGTCGATCTTGTATCATCAGGTCAATTAAAAGAGTCGGGTTAACTGGTGGCCCAGCTCAGATCTATGTGTATGCTCTTTCTATTCGTAAATTTAGTTTTTTTTTTTTTTTTGTGTGCGTGCACATTTTGTTAAATACAATCAAGTGTTTCTTTTTATTCTGCAGATTGGGCTCATATTTTCATTTTGTTAAATATAATCAAGTGGCTCTTTTTATCTTGTAGATTCGATTCATATTTTCTTGTATTTTGTATTGTTTCAAAAAACAATTAATATTTAGAAGAGTTAATTATATCCTTATACTACTCATGATTTAAAAAATGCCTGATATTTTAGAATTTTATATAAAACTACTTAAATATTATTATATACTAATAATATTTTTTAAACAAGAACTAAGGTATTATATTACGATAAATGACTAGCATTTATTAGTTTGATAGAATCTTTCCCAAGTTATATAATAAAATACTAACTATTTTATAGTTGGAAGTGATGAGAATACTAATGAGGAGAATATCCAAATCACTGTTTAGTTGAAGAACTTTCGCAACCTCTACAGACAAATCTCGTTCAACACCCTCCAATCAGGCCCTCAATCCATTGATTTGGTCGTTCCTCGTATTAACTTCACCATTAGCAATATCCAAATCACGGTTCAGTTGAAGAACTTTCACAACCTCTGCAACAAATATGTTCAACACCCTCAAATATGTTCTCTCATGCTCATCCTTTAGTATCATATACCGATCGTAGCACGCCCTAAATACCGCAATCAAAGCGTATGTAGCTATCACAACCCATTCTTTTTCTCTGGCCCTCAAATCCTCGTAGAAAAATGCAACTACTAGTCCAGTAACCCACTGCAATATACCTAAATCAGTGTTCATTGGACTCAAAACCAAGAAGGTTACGAAAATAAAATAACTTATACCACTTAGCATGTATTCCGAAACCTTAACTTTAGTGAACTTCCAGCCAAGGAGAGCCACTCCTAGCAAGTTTGTGCTATGAACACCATATTTTCTTTGATAGCAGGACGAGACATACACGCGAGCACAAAACCGATGACACCAGCAAAAAGATGACACGCCAATGCATGATGCTTTTTCTCTTTAAAAGTGGCATGAGGATTTGTGCAGTTGCAAGTGGCATGAGGATTTGTGAAGTTGCAAGTGGCATACGGTTTTTTGTCGTTGGAATTGGTAAGAGTAAGACAACACAGAACAACACAAGAGACGAAGAACAAAATAGACCCGAGGTAGAGAATAGTTCTACAAGTAGTATTCTCTCTGTTGTTGATAATTTGAAACAACTTTGGAATGACATTTATGAGAAACAGTCTTTGATCCGGAGGCTGAATATTTGCCATACTTTTTAGATGAAAATAGAGAGATTTGAAAAAAATGTTGAGTATTATGGTTGAAGGATATTGTAAAGGACTATGAGTATCCTCCATCCCGCCAATGTCAGTAAGGAGTAAGGAGTAAGGAAAATAGAGAGTCTATTACCGCCACTGTCAGTAAAGAGAACGGAGAAAAGATAATCTTCAAGACTGTATGGTCTTTCTATAATATATATATTATCTCTAAACTTTTCGAAGACTTTTAGATGTTAAATTATTACCATTAAGTGAATAATGTAATAACAAATGTTTTCTTCTAATTATGGTTGATAATAGCTAACCTCATCTAATTTTTCTATTCTATTCTTTGAATGATCAGTCTAATTTTTTCTCTAATGTTAACTTGACGTCTTGAACCATGCCTACTAAAGGACAATAATGTTAGTTCCAACATAATGAAATGATAAAAAGGATCTAATAAATTACTATATCCATAATAAAGTCATAAAACACATCATTTCTTAACCTGCCTAAGAGCAAATCCTCTTATTTTAAATCCCAATACAAGAATTCTAGCTACAAAAGTAATCATCATATCCCATACTAGGATCAGAACTGATTCGTTATGGTGATATGGCACGAGCATGTTACGATTGTGTTGGAGATTCTTGGTCCCTCATAAGTTAGCTTTTGAGATTGAGTGAGGTCCAAAATACATTTCTTTATTAGATTGATCCTGGATTATTTTTTCAAGACTCTTGGATGGTCATCAAATTATGGTTATGATGTGACTAGCTATATTTATTCCGTGGACCATATAATTGATGTCAAGTAACCTTCCATCCTGATGGATGGAGTCACAAAACCAATTGGATCGGCTATGTTGCAGTACTGTCGAATATTCGATTGGCTATGTTGCAGTTGATGATGAGATAGAAGCTGAAGGATGTCATAGTTGCAGAAATTTATATGATGTTTCACAAACGATATTATTAGATCTCAAACGTAGTCATACATCTTATTACAAGCAGAATCAACATATAATAGAATCTGAAAAAAGAAACACCGGTGGGCAATTGATGCAATGACTAAATTTATTGATACAAAACAAAGTTCAATGATTTTATTATAAACTCAACATATTTGCAACTCACAAAAGCAGAAGCAGCTCACTTGGTGCTGGATTTTAATAATTTTTGTCTATAGACGTTGACTAACGCAACCATCTTATCATGAGGAGGACAAACTTCCTTCACCAGTGGCAACTTGTTTAAACTTGTCACACATGAATAAAGTAGTGGGGTGTTTTCTGGAACCAAAATCTTCATACCAAGAACCTCTTCATATACTTTATATGAACCAAATAGAGTAACCAACAAGATTTGTAGGAGTCCCAAATTATCATTTTCATGATTTGTGGTCTTCAACCCCTCTTCAAGAATTCTCAATTTTTCCATAATTTCCTCTTTAGCCTTCTCTTGTTCTTCCCCAGTAGTTGACCAGACCTTCCTTGTGCTAGGTATGAGATGCTTCAGAAAATGTAATGTCAAAACTATCTTTAAAATTAGATTGATCCAAACAAATTGAAGCACTACTAAATAATCACTAATTTCCCCACTAAATTTTTATGTTTACTGGTTATTGCTACATATATTTTGATTGAATGGAAAAGAAAAAATGTGTAGTATTTTTCTACAGAAAACTTAAGAAGCTTCCCACTGTTTCGATGAGATCTGTTTTCCAATTAAGATGGCTCGGTGGGAAATTCATATTTTATAACACAAATTTCTCACTGATTTACGATGGAAAAAACCTCTATTTCTAGCAGTGAATGTCTTGGAAATCTTAGACGTGGCAGTAAGTAAATAAAAACTCTAGGTCACATGTGCAGTTCCCATTTGTGACCAGGAGGTCACGAGTTTTAGCCATGAAAACAGCCTCTTGCATTGCAACGTAAGGCTGCGTACGATAGACCTTTTGGGGTCCGGCCTGTTCCCAAACCCCGTTACACGGACTGCCCTTTTGTACATGTAAAGTTCAATACTAGTTAGTTACCTGATCAATGAAATTGGCCCAGAAACGAACTCTGGCTCTCTCATATGGATCCTGAGGCAAGATTAGAGGACCGGTCTTCCAGGTTTCATCGATATATTCAAGAATGATGAGGGACTCAGAAACAGGTTTACCATTGTGGACAAGCAGAGGGACCTTCTTGTGAACAGGATTGTACTTGAGCAACTCAGGACTCTTGTTGCTCAAATCTTCATCAACATACTCAAACTGTATGCCTTTGATTTTGAGAGCCAACTCTACTCTCATAGCATAACTGCTTGCATATGTTTTGTGAAGAATTACTTTGTTTTCCTCAGCCATTTTGCTCTATGTTATTGTCTTCTAAACAAGTCCTTTAAATAATGTCCCATGATGCACATTGTTTATGACATTTCTTGTGGCTCAAGATATTTTTACAAATTATTGAATGGAGTAGGTTGGAAAGTCAAATAAGTCAGCTAAGACTAAATCCAATAATGTCCCATAATGTTTGTCACACTCATTGGTCTGTTAAGCAAGATGGGATTTGTCTTTTCAGTGTTCATAACCATGTGGTGAACAAATAAAATTCCCACCAACTTGTTTGACCATTTTAAGATAAAACTAAAACTTCTTTACTCCAATATAATATTTTCTAAATCGAATTCAATTTCTAACATATTAAGCTGCTACTACGGAGTAGGCCCTAATAGTTGTTCATAATTAACTAACCTTTTTTTAAATTAGTCAAGGAACATTTATGTGCTCAAACTAATGTTAACTTTAGTGCCAATTAACATCCTAAACTAAAATTTAGAAGCATCATATATGTGCCCATATCTTAAAAGTTAATTGGCTGCAAGATACAAGATTTGGTAGTGGTAGATTATTAATGTGTTCACTGTGAAACTTTGAAAGATGTCTTGCTATGGTGTCATTGATGACACAAGCAAGAATCTTTTTTATAAATGGAGTACGGCGATTCACTTGAAAGACACATCAGAAAACAAAGAGTTAAGAAAAAATAGAGTGAGGCATCACAGAGAGTTTAGTTTGTAAAAAAAAGGTAGAAAGTGTAAGCGATATTATAGTGAGGTGGGCAAGTCAAAATAAAGATATTTGTTTTGAGTGTGTAGTGATCTTCAAAGTATTTTACTCTGATTATAGGTGTAAAATTTTTTACTATAGTGATATCAGTTGTTTCTCTCGGTCCGTGATTTTTTTCCTTTTTGGATTTTCATGTAAAAATCTTGGTGTCATTATCGCTCTTAGTGTTCTAGTTGATTAACCTTATTATTGTTGTTTCCATATTTATTGCTTTTATTACCGCAATATTATTATTGTTGCAGAGTTTATCCCCAACAACTGGTATCAAAGCAGTTCTTCTTACTCGCAAGAATATTTTTTTTTAATTGGTGGTACTACACTCGGTAAAAATAAAATGTCCAGCATAAAGTATGAGGTAGCAAAATTCAATAATGATAGCGGTTTCTCAACATGACAGAGAAAAATGAAGGATCTGTTCGTCCAACAAACATTACACAAGACACTAAGTGACAAATTCAAAAAGCCCGAATTCATGAAATTGAAGGATTGAAAAGAAATGGATGAAAATGGTGCTAGTGCAATTAGGTTGCACTAAAAGATGATGTGGTCAATAACACCATCAACGAAGATAGTGCATGTGGTATTTGCACAAAGTTAGAACATGTATATATGTCAAAAATGCTGACAAATAAATTATACCTAAAGAAGCAGTTGTACACCCTACATATGGGTGAAGGTACAAATATTTTGTCACATTTAAATGTGCTTAATGGACTAATCACGTAGCTAGCCTTAGAGTAAAGATCGAGGAGGAATATAAAGTCATCATACTCTTAAACTGGCTGCTATCTTCTTATGATACTTTGGAAGCAAACATTTTATATGGTAAGGATTCTATTGAGCTAAAAAATATCACATCAACTCTTCTGCTAAATGAGAAGATGAGAAAAAAGCCTGAAAATCATGGGCAGACTCTCAGCACAGAAAGTAGAGGCAAAAGTCACCAAAGGAGTTCAAGTAGTTATGGTAGATCTAGAGGTCGTGGAAGTCAAAGGTCCGATCTAAATCAAGAGCCAAAAATTGCTATAATTGCGATCGATCAGGTCAGTTCAAAAGAGATTGTCCAAATCTAAATAGGGAAAAAGGTGAAAGTAGTTTCCAGAAGAATGACAACAACACAATTGCCATGGTACAAAACAATGATCATGTTGTTTTTTTTTATAAATGAAAAAGAGGAGTGCATGCACTTGGCAGGTTTAGAGTCGGAATGAGTGATTGATACAACATCTTACCATGCTACGTTGATAAGGGATATTTTCTGCAAATATATAGCAGGTTATCTCGACGTTGTGTAAATGGGTAACACAAGTTACTCAAAAATTGTAGAGATTGGAGACATTTATATTAAAACAATGTTGGATGCACATTGGTTCTAAAAGATGTGTGCTATGTACCTGATTTGTGGTTGAAATTAATCTAAAAAATTGCTTTGGATCGAGATGGATACGAGAACTATTTTTCAAATCAAAAGTGGAGACTTACTAAGGGAGCATTGGTGATTGCAAAAGGAGTTGCTCGTGGCACATTGTACAAGACAAATGTAGAAATATGTCAAGGTGAATTGAATGTGATTTGAAAAGAGATCTCTGTAGATTTGTGGCACAAAATAATGGGTCATATGGGTCACAAAGAATTGGAGATTCTCGTTAAGAAATCACTCATCTCTTTTGCCAAAGGTACGACGATAGATTCATGTGACTACTACTTATTTTGTAAGCAGTATAGAGTCTCATTTCAAACATCATCTGATAGAAAATTGAATATACTTAATTTGGTATATTCCGATATTTATGGTCCAATGGAGGTAGAATTGATGGGCAGTAAAAAACTATTTTATTACTTTTATTGATGACGCTTCATGAAAATTATGGGTTTATACCTTGAAAATCAAAGATAAGGTATTTCTATTATTCCAAAAGCTTCATGCTCTGGTGGAAAGTGAGAAGGATCAAAAGCTGAAACGTCTTTGCACTGACAATAAAGGTGAGTACACTTCAAGGGAATTTGAAGAGTACTGTTCAAGTCATGAAATCAGACATGAGAAGATCTTTCTTAGAACCCCATAACACAATGATGTAGCTGAGCGAATGAATCACATTATTGTTGAGAAGGTGAGAAACATGTTCAGATTAGTTAAACTACCTAAGTCATTCTGGGGTAAAGCAGTTTAGACGACCTTTTACCTGATCAATCATAGTCCATTAATTTCATTAGAGTTCGATATTGTAGAGTGAGATTAGACCAATAAATAAATGTCATATTCACATCTAAAGGTGTGCGATTGTAGAGCTTTTGTACATGTACCGAAAGAGCAGAGAACAAAGTTGGATGATAAATCAGTTACTTGTATATGCATTAGATATGGAGATGAAAAGTTTGGGTACAGACTATGGGATCCTGTAAAGAAGTAGGCCATCAGAAGCAGAGATATAGTCTTTCACAAAAATGAAGTCGAAATTCTGATGATTTATTAGAGAAGGTCAAGAAATAGAATGGTATAGTCCCTAATGTTATTACCATTCCTTTTACTTCTGACTATTCCATAAGTACAAAAAGTACAATCGATAAGGCTATCGTGTAGGGGGAGCAACTTGATGAGATTGTCGAGTAGGGGGATCAACTTGGTGATTATGCCGAGTGGGTAGAGTACCCCACTCAAGAAGAAAAAGAACTCTCTAGGGATATCAGAAAGGCAAAGGGTAGAGTCCTACAAGTACCCTTCCTTAGAGTATGTCCTCATCAATGATGAGGGGGAGCTAGAGAGTCCAAAGGAGGTGTTGTCCCATTCAGAAATGAACAAGTGGAAAAAGACATATAAGAAGAGATGAAATCTCTGTAGAAAAATGGCACGTACTAGTTGGTTGAACTTTAACAGGTAAAAGATCGCTTAAGTGTTAATAGGTTTTTAAACTCAAGAAAGATATAAATGGAAAACTGGTTAGATACAAAGCCCAATTGGTGGTAAAAAGGCTTTAAATAGAAGAAAGGTATTGATTTTGATGAAATTTTCTCACCCATTGTCAAAATGACTTATATTCAAATCATTTTGAGCTTAGCAGCTATCCTAGATCTTGAAGTAGAGCAGTTGGATGTGAAAACTGCATTTCTTCATGAAGATTTGGAAGAAGAGATCTATATGGACCAGATGGACCATCCATAAGGATTTGAAGTAGTTAGAAAGAAATACATAATCTGTAAACTAAATAAGAATCTTTATGGATTAAAGAAGGTACTAAGGCAGTGATACAAGAAGTTTGACTTATTCATGCAAAGTCAAACTTTTACAAAGACTTATTCTGATCCATGTGTATACTTTAAAAGATTTTCTGATAATAAATTTATTATTTTATTATTGTATGTGGATGACATGTTGATTGTAGGACAGGACAAGAAGTTGATTGCCAAGTTGAAGGGAGATTTATCCTAGTCATTTGACATGAAGGACGTGGGCCCAATACAATAAATTTCATGGATGAAGATTGTTCAAGAACGAACAAGCAGAAAGTTATGCCTATCTTAGGAGAAGTACATTAAATGTGTAATCGAACGCTTCAACACAAAGAGTGCTAAAGTTGTTAACACACCTCTTGCCAGTCATCTGAAGTTAAGCAAAAAGATATGTCCTAAAACAGAGGTGAAGAAAGAGAATATGTTCAATATTACTTATCCTTCAGTAGTTGAGAGTTTAAAGTATGCAATGGTGTGTACCAGACCGACTATTGCTCATGTAGTTGGTGTTGTTAGTAGGTTCCTTACAAATCTTGGAAAAGAACACTGGAAAACAGAAAAGTGGATATTCAGGTAGTTGAGAGGTACCCTAGGAGATTGCTTGTGCTTTGAAGGATCTGATCCAATCTTGGAGGGCTATACTGATGCTGAGATGACGGGTGACCTTGATAACAGAAAATTCACTACTGGATATTTGTACACTTTAAGGAGAAGCTATATCATGGCAGTCAAAGTTTCAAAAGTGCATCACAATGTCTAAAACTGAAGTGGAGTATATTACGTTCACTGAAGCTGGCATAGAAATGATATGGCTCAAGCAATTCCTTCAAGAACTTGGATTGAAGCAAATGGATTACGTTGTCTTTGTGCCATGCAATATGGAACGGTTTTGAGTAAGAACTCCATGTACAATGCAATAAAAAAACACATTGATAAGAGGTACCATTGGATTCGTGAACAAGTGGAGAACGAATTATTTCATGTCAAGAAGATTTGCACGACTAAAAATCTTGAAGATATGCTGACAAGGGTGGTGTCAAAAGACAAGTTCAAATTGTGCAAAGAACTTGTCAGCATGAACTTTCTCTAAAAAGACAAGGGTACCTTTTTCAGATGTATGAAATTGGAGGGGGAGATTTGTGGAGTCCGCCCCGTATATTAAAAAACTTCATTAGCGTCAATATATAAGATTTGGTAGTTGTAGGATATTAATATGTTCACTGTTAACACTTTGAAAGATGTTTTGCTATGGTGTAATTGACGACACAAGCAAAGACATATTTTTTCTTATAAATGAAGCATGGTATTGAGTTGAAAGACGCACCAAAAAACAAAGAGTTAAGAAAAAAAATAGAAGGGGCATCATAGAGAGTTTAGTCTGTGAGAAAAAATAGAGAGTGTAAGCGATATTGTAGTGAGGTGGAAAAAAAAGAGAGATATTTCTTTTGAGTGTGTAGTGGTCTTTAGAGTATTTTACTCAGACTACAAGTGTAAAATTTTTTACCATAGTGATATACAAGTGTAAAATTTCTTACCATTGTGATATCAGCTGCTTCTTTCGATCCATGATTTTTCCCTTATGGGTTTCCCTTAAATATCTTGATGTCATTATCGCTCTTGTTGTTCTTTTTGATTAATCGTATTGTTATTATTTTCATATTTATTACTTTTATTACTGCAGTATTATTATTGTTGCAGATAGGGGTGTTCATGTGTCGGTTATTGGTCAAAATCATAACCAAACTAACTTAATTGGTTTTTAAATTTCTAAAACCAAAATCAAACCAAATAAAAAAATAACCGTCTGTTTGGTTTTTGTCGGTTTAGTTCATTTTTTTGGTTTATAATTTTAGCTAAAGATAAAAGTTCAAAATTTATAAAAACAATTCAATCTAGAACATATGAGATGTCAACCAAGTGTTGTATCTCAACCTTGAAACTAAGATGTCAACTGAGTGTTATACTTCGATAAAGCCATGAACAACACCATATGAACACTTCTAAAAAAATAGTTAAAAACTACATTTAACAGAATGATATGATAAACCCACCAAACGGTGAACACATAAACTTCTTGCTTAACAAGGTTAAAAAAAAATTAAAATTAGTGATTATCTATAGTCTAATGAATCTTAACTGTAAATTTCAATATACAATAAGATATTGTTTTCACAATTAGTATCATTTGTCATTCAAAGTGCGAAATTCATCTAGAATATCATTAGGTACGGTTAACTGGATGAAGACATATGACTAAAAGCGTTACGACTAAAGTTAAATTATGATTAAAATATAAAATGTAATAAATATTTATATTGTATTTATGAATAATTATATATATATATATATCGGTTTTGTTTGGTTATTTTATCGGTTATTTTAGAGTAAAACTGATACAAGAATAATCACGGAGATGAACTCATGGGAGTGCGCGTTGAACCCAAGACTTGAAGTGTGAAAGTAAAGTGCAAAGGAACACCATATCACACACCAAGAATCGTCCATACGCTACACTCCATAGGCACCTTTTGTCTTCCCTTCATTAAGGGTTTTTGGGATATTTCACTTACGTTTGTAATAAGTCTATAAATAGACTAGTTTTAGGTCTTTAGTTCTTTAGTTGTTTATTGATATTGAAAGGTTTAACACTTGTACCAAACTCTCTCTAGTGTGAGGAGTTTACCATCTTATTTTAGGGTTTGGAAAAGCCACCAAATCCGAAATGAGGGTGATGCTAGGGTGGAATCGCTACTATTGCCAAACATTGTTAGAAACCTTGGTGCTTAAGTGGTTCACACCCTCTTGTGTCATTGTAAGAGTGTTGGTGTTGCCTATTATAAGTATTAAGGGTCTTAGTGTGTGACATATACTTAGGTTCTTAGTTCTTATGAGAGTTGATGTCTCACTTCCTATCCTTACACTTTTTGTTATCGTGTTTGTGTTCTTGTTCTAGTAAAGCCGTATATTGTTGTTATCTTGTTGTTGTTGTCTTATCATCTCATGTTTATCTTGTTGTTGGCTGTTTTTGGTGTAAAATACACCTTGTATCATATTGTTCTTGTGGTATTATTGTTGGCCGAGACTTGTTCCCCTTTTGGTCTTCGATTTGTCTTGTGTTTTGTGTCTTGTTTTCATGTTGTGGGTTGATTTGTTTATCATTTGGTATCATAGCTAAGGCTTATTGTGTTCCTACACTGTCAATCTTGGGCTCTCTACGTTGAAAAATCAAAAGAATAAGCATTGAAAAACTGAAAATTCCAAAAAGAACCAAATCCGTCCATTCTTGTTGTCTTGGCCAAAATTGTGTCTTGTTGTTGTTTTGGGCCAATATTTGTTTCCATATTTAGGTGTGTTTTTGTTTTCTTAGTAGTTTCTTGTGTTATATTGTTGTTCACTAACACTCCTTGAGTCTAAAGTTCAATATTTGAGCTCTTGTCAAAGTGTTGTTGAAGGGTGGACGACTAAGAAGTTGTTATTGTTCATATTGTTCTTGAAGTGGTGTTCAACAAAAGGAGTTGTTTGATTTTGAAAAGAGAAGATAGAGACAAGGATTTGTGTTTATCTTAGGAATACTTTCAAGACAACACCAATGTGGTAAAGAAACAATGGGCATCCAAAAAGCTTAGTTACTAAAAGGGTGACAAACACTTATCAAGAAGAGCCAAAAGAGGAAAGAGACAAGGCTACTACAAAAAGTTGTTTTGCCAACTTAGTGCAAGTTGGTGAAAAGTTGATGGAAGACTTTGACTCTTGAAAAGAGATTCCAAAGCCTTGTCCACCTACACTACAACTGAAAATTCATCATCAAGGAGAGAGATTGAACAACTCAAGTTTGAAGAACATCATACTTCAACTACAACAACAATACTTGTTTAATTTGTGTGGTATTGTTGTTTGCGGTTCAAGTTTGTTGGTGTTGTTGTGTGTGACATTTTGGGACTATTTTTATGTCCTTTGTTGGCTGTTTTTGTGACATTGTGGACTGTTTTGGAGCAATAGAACCCGAGACCTCATCCCCTCAACCCACGGTGAACCACAATACTACATGTACCATTTCGTCCCTCCTTGATGATATGTCCCGAGACCTTGCTAGGGCAAATGCGGATCTTGAAAAAATTGGCTCGTATGTGGTAACTATGAGTGAGAGGCTGGATCGAATGGAGAGTCGACGGAACTCTCGTTCTTTTACTCCTGACACTTTACTTCCAATGACAAATCCTCCAAGACCATCACCTAATCCTAATGCCGCAAGCCAATATCCAAATAGCCCTCAAAATCGAGACATAACTAGGCCCATTTCTCCACAATTCGATCAAGTCCAACAAAGACTTGGATGCCAAATGCCCACACTAAACTGAACGCTCATCCAAGATCCACTTAACCAAAGGTGTCAACTTTCACCAATTCAAATTCCTTCTGTCCAAGCTCCACAACTGAAGCTCCGCTTCACTAAACTAACCCTCTTGATCGAAGCTCCACTTTACCAAAATTGATATATCCATGTAGAGGAGAATGGTAGAAAGGAACATGAAGGATATGAGGTCTACGACAATTCTTGTATGATGGTAGGAGACTTGAATCGGATGAGATTGAAGGTAAAGCTCAACATGGAGAGGAAGCCAAGATTCAAAATGAAGATGTCGGCCGAGACTTGTTATTATTGAGCTTGCGGGTTCTCCATGTTTTGCGGACTATTTTGAGTAGCTTCCTTTAAGTGGCCAATTGAATGAGGTGAAGCCGTGAATTTGAGGGTAAATTCCTCTCAAGGTGGAGAGGATGATACAAGAATAATCATGGAGAGGAACTAATGGGAGTGCGCATCGAACTCGAGACTTGAAGTGTGCAAGTAAAGTGCAAAGGAACACCATATCACACACCAAGAATCGGCCATACACTACACTCCATAGTCAACTTTTGTCTTCCCTTCATTAAGGGCTTTTGGGACATTTCACTTATGTTTGTAATAAGTCTATAAATAGACTAGTTTTAGGTCTTTAGTTCTTTAGTTGTTTATTGATATTGAAAGTTGTAACACTTGAACCAAATTATCTCTAGTGTGAGGAGTGTACCACCTTAGTTTAGGGCTTGGAAAAGTCACCAAATTCGAAATGAGGGTGATGCTAGGGTGGAATCGCTAGTATTGCCAAACATTGTTAGAAACCTTGGTGCTTGAGTGGTTGCCTATTACAAGTATTAAGGGTCTTAGTGTGTGACATACACTTAGGTTCTTAGTTCTTGTGAGAGTTGATGTCTCACTTCCTATCCTTACACTTTTTGTAATCGTGTTTGTGTTCTTGTTCTAGTAAAGCCGTGTATTGTTGTTATCTTGTTGTTGTTGTCTTATCATTTCGTGTTTATCTTGTTGTTGGCAGTTTTTGGTGTAAAATACACCTTGTATCATCTCGTTCTTGTGGTATTATTGTTGTCCAAGACTTGTTCCCCTTTTGGTCCTTGGTTTGTCTTGTGTTTTGTGTCTTGTTTTCGTGTTGTGGGTTGATTTCGTTATCAAAAACCAAACCAAAACAAACCAAATTAGTATCGATTTTTTAAAATTCAAAACCAAACCAAACCAAACCATATATATATATATATATAGATCGGTTCGGTTTGGTTATTTTGTCGGTTATTTTAGAGTAAAATCAAACCAACCAAATTAGTATCAGTTTTTTAAAATTCAAGACCAAACCAAACCAAATCAAAACTAACCAAATATCAATTTTTTTAATCAGTTTGGTTTGGATCGCGATTCGATTTGGTTAAAAAACAAACCGTGAACACCCCTAGTTGCAGAGTTTATCCCCAACTATATATATATATATATATATATATATATATATATATACACACACACACCCAAGTTTCATGACACGTGCGTTGCACATGTATAAAAAAATCATGTATCACATAATTTAGCAAAATAATATCAATAATATGATTACAAAAGTTTGAGCAAATGAGGAAAAAATACAAGAATAAAGCCCATATTTTTGCAGATGATCAATATGGGTCGTTATATTGTGACTTTTTTGTAGAGGTCTAGATACTTGGATATTATATAAATATACAAATATGAAGAATAAATCTTTAATTAGATACATATAACTTTTTTCACTTATTTTGATTTCGATTGTTTAATCATGGCCAGTGCTAGTATGTCGATATATCTCACTTGAAAGTGCAACATGAAGTTGGCCATACATCATATGATTCCATGTGAAAAAGATTATTTGCTAGCAATAGTCACAACTAATATCTGATGGATTAGTCCTCGAGGCATCTAGTTCTTGTGTTTAGAAAGACTGTGGTGCTAGTAGTTATCTCCAATATTATTATTAAAACCATTTGATTTTTGCTCGCGGTACTTAATGTATCTCAACCATGGAGTGCCAAGAAATCTCTATTCAGTGCGAATCAACACTCCTCCTGGTGATGGAATGGCTCACTGTTGGTGGAAGGATCAATAGTGTCATTAGCCTTTTTAGACTGTTTCAAGGACGGATATAGAGATAGAACTAAGAACATTGGTCCTCAGATATTTTCTCTTTCGGTTTTCTTGCAAAGGCTTCGACTTCTCATGTAAATCTATCAATGTGGTGAACACTACATTAGCAAAGTAGATGCAGATTATAACTGCATAAGTGTAGCAGAAAGACCATAGATTCAATTCATTTCTTTTTTTTTCTTTGTTGGCCTCCACAAACAATTCTCCTTCACAACATTTGGTGATTAGGATCCTGAATTTGAGTTGCGCCAATACTATTACCACAACCACCACTCCCATTACATGAGTTTTCATTAACCAACGTCCACAATAAACACACCGAAGGAAACACTCGAGAAATCAATTGCAAACTCATTTATTAACACATAAAATAATCATTGGCTGCAACATTCTCTTTCTTTATTAAATGTTAAAGAATCAGTATCTTCCAAAACTCAAAGCAGATAGGTAGATTTAACTTCTAATGAGAAAATAACATGGTAGCAACTCATCCTAGTGAACCGTGTATTATGGCTTTGGTGAATGTCGAAATTGAAACTTCAACACCACAAAGCATTTACGCCACCTCCCATTAACTTAAGCTACAAAATGGTGCTTCTGGACTTCTCTATCACCTTTCGGTAAAAGGTATTGTAAGTATTTAGAATTAGAATCAATATTAAGGATGAGGGGTAATTTCTTTTGAAGGTATTTTCGTAATCTAACTTTTAACTAAGGGGCTTTCCACTTATAAAATAAGTTTGTGCACCAGTTTGTTAGCATACAAAGTGGCGATCTAATTTTAGAAATGAGGGACAACGACATTGGAGGTCTTCCGGTTGTTCAAGGACCAAAAAAGAGGATTGTTGTCAATGTAAGAATAATACATATCAGATTCTTGTGACTCTTCTCCAAGAATATGAATGGATGACTCTTTCCATTACATTCAACTCAATACACCAGATAAAGTACGACTTTGGATTCAAATGTTGCCTAGTATGTTGCGAAAAAGCCAAAGATAATAAATGAAAAGTATACATAATACAAATGACATTTGATTTAAGCACCAAAAGTTGCTTCTTGTTACTAAAAAACACATGTCAATAAGATTATGATATTTCAAACTTCAATGTTATTATCAATCTAAAGTGCAAAGATCGTGTATTTGTAGGATAGAATGAACCTACCTATACAAAGTGAGGACATCAATTGTCTTGGACCAAACCCACACTGTCCTGTAATTATATAGTCCAGCTGAGACAATTCTGTGGGGTGGCAAGTTAGCGAAATGACGGTACCAAAATGTCCTTCAAGTATCTGCAGCAATTCTTTTCCCTCGCAAATCTCATGTATAGACGCAGCGATCCTCTGAGACACTCAAAATATACTAACCATTTCGGATATAATTTAGAGCCAAACTTGTTTGTCCTTTTGCTATATGATATTTTTCAAGCCATTAGAGATAGAGATAGACATAAACATACTCAGATTTTTAAAAGACGGGAAGCACCAAATATACAGAATATTAATATTCTTATCCGAAAATGAAAGCAGAGAAGTGAAATGTATTGAATCACGAAATCAAATAAATAAGGCATACAATACAGATTATATTAGTGAGTGAAATTACTATTGGGCACTTTCTGAGAAATAACACAGCACCTATTGAACACGGAAGGACTATTGAAAGTGTACAAAATAAAACACAAAGGTAACTATATCTCACATAAAGGAAGAGTGTGATCATTCTCACACAACAAAGTAGCACATTAATAATTCACATGGGAAAATAAGATTTAAAAAAAAATGCTATATCGAGCAATTTTTCTTTCCCGCACCCATAACACTCGTGCTCTTCTTTTCACGGCCTCTGTCAAAATCATCGCCATCCTTTGAACAGCTCCGTTTCTTCTTTATTTCACCACGCAGACAACCACTACCATCCTCTACAATACTGTCCATCTTCATTTCACTACCATTACTATCAGTGGCGGAGCCACAGCCATCGAAGGGTGGTCAGATGAACACCCTTCGTCGGAAATTTTTTTCGAGTATTTAGGTTAAATATAGATATTTATGGTTATATATACATGTTGTTGCACACCCCTGACAAGCTAGAGAAGCATAGTCTAGCGGTCAAGAGTGTGCATTTCCGCATCAACAATTTGGGTTTGAACCTTGGCAGGTGCAACAATGCTTTATTTTCTTTGTTTTTTAAATAGTTCTTTGCCTAAGGAAAAATATGAATACTCTTAACCAAAAGTCCGGCTCCGCCACTGATTACTATTCTCCATCTCTGACAACAAACAGATATCTTACTAAACCACACCATTACGTAATGCTAAGTTGCACGAAGTCTTTCCTTTTCATGTTGCACCCTCACAAGGATTCTCCAAAAAAATTCATTACTTTTGAAGAATTCAACATGTACCCATTGAAATTTTTGAAGATTCTGCAACATAGATGTAATGTAACTTCAATTGTGAAAATTGAAATGAAGTCTCAAGAAACTCTCATAATCAGTTTCCAAATTGTCAAGTCTGTTCTATCAATTTGAGAAATGCTCCAGGCAAATACATTTGAGAACGGAATAAAGCAAAAGGATAAATACAGACAATTTTAGTAGATATATACCGGTTATCTTTTTAAAGCAAACGAAGAGATCCAGGAAACGAAACATTGACGAAAGAACCGTAGTTAATCTGTACAGCAGACGTTCCAAAATATGCTAAAAGTGGAGCAGAGAAGTTTCGTTTCTATATCAGCTTTGACTCATGTACCTGTTGCTGATATTTTCGTAGCAAACATAGATTTCTAAGCAACGTTTGATTTTTGTTTCTTGGTTGATATATGAATCTGATATTTTCCCCATTTTGTCTGATTTGGACAGTGCCATCCGTTTCTTGTTTTTAAGGAGAGTAAACAAGTGGCATTGTTGAGTACCTGTTCATTGAAGGATGCATGTAAGGGGTCGTTTGATAGAGTGTATTAAAAATATAATATATGCATTATGGTTTGTGTATTAATAGTAACATGTTTGGTATCTTTTTTAGATTATGCATAACTAATATTTGCATTAGTTATACACACTTTTGTGTATTAAAGTGTGTATTACCAATACATCATTTTTCATGTATTGGTAATACATAGTCTTCAACACATGCATTAACTTAATAGATTACAAAATTACCTTCAAATCATTGTCCCTCTTTCTCTTTTCTGCAATTTGCCATGGAAAATTAAAGTAACAACAATTTTCTCGTTCTCTTTTCTGCAATTTTCCATGGAAAAGCAACAACAATTTTCTCGTTATTTTTCCTGCAATTTTCCATGGAAAAGCAAGAACAATTTTCTCGTTCTCTTTTCTGCAATTTGCCATGGAAAAGCAACAACAATTTTCTCGAGTTCTCCTTCTTCCGTTCAATTAATCAAACAATAGTTGCTTTTTCCATCAGTTATGGTTTACTCTTTTATTCTATTATTTTGTTCCATCAAAGATCTTCAATAACATCACTTCCTAAACTTCTCCAATTAGCATCAAAATTTTCTTTCTCTTTCAACTTACCTTTATCACTTTCGATGGAAGAGCGAATTATTACATCTATTGAAGAATTCTAAATGTCTACTTTTGATGAAGTTCTGGAAATTGTTTATACTTGAGAATTTTTTTGAGAAAAGAGGAGAAGCTTTGGAGGATCGTGATTAAGAATTGAAGTTGGGATTTTAATGGAAAGAGGGCATTTTGGTAAAAAAATATTTTTATAAAAATTATATAAATATATATTATTTTTAATACATCGAACCAAACACTGTATAAGAAACAACATTTGCATAACTAATACCAACATTACTAATACTCGCACTATTAATGCAAGCATTACTAATACACCGTATTCGGTATTAGTCTTATACACTCTACCAAACGACCCCTAAATGTTTTGGTTGGTGTCTCTTGGAGTTTTCAGCGTTCATATGTGTAGGGTTGTAATAAAATTTGATTTAAATTAAATGGAATGAGTTGGGGGTAATATAGTAATTTCACATTAAGTTTTTGAGTTGGTGTTTTTAAGGTAGTATATAAGTATATATATATATATATACACCGAATTAGTCATCCTTTTAGATTCAGACCAAATTTAAGTGCAAGAAGCACATTTTTCCAACAAACCTAGGTGCAGATCTTGTTATCTAGATCGCCAAAACAATGATCATCTCTTATTCCAGAATAACTCCATTCTCAAATGGACAAAATCCAAACAATAATGCTATTCCATACAGTACACGTTTCTTCTTCCCTTTGCAAGTAAAGAAAGAAAGTACTAATAGAAGCACTTTCAAATGCAAGGTTATCTCCAAAAATGACTCCCCATATCCGATTTCAAAGCTTCACGACACTGCTGAGATGGAAGTGGCAAGCAAATGGAGAGATATTCATGGTCGAAACGATTGGCAAGACATGCTTGAACCTATACATCCACTTTACGAGTAGAGGTAACACGTTATGGAGATTTGTTACAAGCATGTTACAATGCATACGATTTATGGATCGTAGCTGTAAGATAAAATCATTCTGTATTTTTTAAATTACTGGCTGCGAAAAACATGGTGGTTATGATGTTACCAACTACATTTATTCAAAGTGTCTCAAACATTTAATTTGGCCTAATAATTGGAGTGATGAAGCAAATTGGATTGGCTATGTTGCAGTATCAAATGATGAGTACTCAGCACAATTAGGACGTCGTGACATAACGATGGCTTGGCATAAAACAACGAAAGATGTTCAGGAGATAACAGATGTCATTGACCTCCAAGGACCAGCTAGAGATTACAACATGCCTAGTCGCGATCCAGCAATCTGAATCGAAGCTGGATTCTTAAACATCTACACAAGCTAGGAAACACAATCAATGTAGCGTGCGCAAGTTTTCAGCAAGGGACCAGGTTTTAAACGAAGTTAAGAGACTGATTGATTGATATTCGGATGAGGAAATAATCATAACAATAACAGGACACAGCTTGGGAAGTGGTTTCGCTATTATAAATGCTTATGACATTGCAGAAATTGGACTAGCAAAGGGCCAAGAGTTGGGAATGAGAGATTCAAGCAAAGGCTTGAAGGATTAGGAGTGAAGGTGCTGAGAGTAGTAAACAAACATGACAAGGTGAAAGTTCACGTAACTAATCAACTAAGCTAAAGGGGGATTTAAAACATGGGGAATCAAAATCTCACCAATAAAGTAAAAGTTCAGATAGTCGATCAATTGAACTACTATGATTCCCCACCGCTTTAGCTACTGTTTTGGTGAAAAAAAAGTAGCTTTTTCTTTAACCCTGTATATAAAATAAGTTATATTTAGAACACAGAAAATAAAATAAAATTTTGATCCAGAATTCATGAACTAAAAATTCTGGTTCCATCTCTGTACTGAGTTTTATCAAATGTTTCTTCTTACAAGCAAGTTTTCTCAATTTCTCACCATCTAAAGCCCAACATCCATCTAAATAGTCATTCCACCATTGAAAGAAAATATAACGTATTCCAGTGTGTACTTTAATATGAGCAGGGGTGGAGCCAGGTAGGGCTAAGGAGGTTCGACGAAAAATTACATGTTTATACATAATTAAAATTATCTCTGTGTTCACATATATTAGATGTAAATTCTCTTTGACTGACCACTACATATGAGCAGGTTTCATAAAGTGCTAGTAATGTTCGAGGCAACTTGCCCACATTTGGGCTAATTAACTTTGTCCAATAAAACCAGGGCCAATAAAAAGAAATCACTCACAGGGTACTTGGTTCCTCACTCCAACCAAGGGTATGACTGTGGGGTTTATAGAAGTGTGAATGGAAAATTGAGAAAAAATAGTGGAGAAGAGGAGACACCAATTTGGAAAGTGTATTCTCAAAATTGGAAAGTTTACTAATTCTCCCACATTGGTGGGAGAAAGGAACTTTGGAGTGTTTAGAATAATGAACACTTACTCCATATGGTAAGTGAGACAAGAAATAAGAGATGCCTCATGTCGTTGTTGTCACTCACTTGGCTCAGCTTTGGATTTTGATAGATCTATCTTTTGGACAAAATTTATTTGAATTCCGAAAATACCAACAGTAATGCAGTAAATATTTTCTGTGTTTAATGCTCCATTTATATGATTTCAGTTTCATTACGAAAGCAACGGAAGCATGCATACAGAAGCTATTTCGAACAGATGCTTCAGATAAATTTTTGAACTGATGCAATTTTTCACTGAAATGGTGCACAGTTTCGAAACTGAACTGATGCACTGCTTCAGAACTGATGCATTGTTTCAATGAACTGACACACTTATTCATGAAATGGCATGCCTGTTCAGAACAGTCCCAATGTTTGGACGAATAGACATGAATTTTCAGAAAAGGTTACACCTTTTAGATGAACCTTTGACACTTTTCAGAAGAGGCATCTTGTGGCTATAAAAACCTGGTTTCATCCACAGGTTTGAGTACGAAATTTTCAGATTAAAAAACTCTCTTCTTGTCTCAAAAATATTCCGTGTGATAACTCAAAACGTTCTGTGAGTTCGAAGAAATTCCAACCGTTTGAGGTACCGCTACTGTTGGTCTGGTTAGCCATTTTATCCTGGGAGAAAAAATTCCACAACCTCGGGTACAGTGAGGGGGATTATTTCCTTAAGGAAAATCCATGAATTCGGACGAGTTGGCTATTTTCTGTTTCATCTTTATTTTTCTGAAAAAATAAATACACCTCTTGGAAAGGTCATTTTGATCTTGTATTGAGGGTATTTGATGCTTCATTGTGTTCTTGTTTATAGTTGAACTCAAGTTGAAGTTGTTGTTGTAATATACAGATTCTACATACCTGACTATATTGTGGGAAATAACAATGACAACTGAACAAATTTAATCGAAATTCATGTATCTCCATGTCTAACTACATGACATTTGTTATTAATTTCTTGTCCCAATGAAACAAGTATTTATAATAACAATATAAATTTGAAAACAACAACAACAAAGTAAGAAAGACCTCAGTTTCGCACATAAGTTTATTTTTCATCTTTTCTTCTTTATGTACACTTGATGAAATGAAAGATCTTTATTATTGAAATAATTCAGCTCCGCAGACTGATAAAGGATTGAATGCTTTTGGTAGCGGATAATAATCGACTATTGAATTACAAATCAATGTACAAAGTCAAGATAAAATTAATTACTAATTTACTGATTCTTTGAAAAAGATTTGTCAATGCGTATGTTATTTAATATAATATACCCTATCAAGTGAACTTTTTTGCATGAATATAAGAAGTCTCTGCAGAATTATTTAATTTTGTCGAACCCGTAACTGATAATGTAGATTTCTTCCTGGCTCTAGCCGTCAATAGGACTGTTCAAATGAGATAGAAAAATCGACCCGAATTGGTAGTCCGAGTCAAACCCACTTATAATAAGTCGAAAATCGATTTGGTTTTAAATTTTTAAAAACTGATAATATTTGGTTTAGTTTGATGTGATTTGGGGTCTGAAAAAATGGAACCGACTGATAAATCAAACTGATAAAAATACTATTGGGTTAACGATTTTTTATTGGTTTTATAAAAGATTTTATTGGGTAATCGGTTAAACCGATAACCCAATAAGAATACACTAAATTACTATTTTACCCCTATATATATTATATATAAAAATATTTATATTATATATGTTATATTAATATATTACTTATTCACAATTCACAAAGTATTAAGTTAATACTTTAAAATAGAATTGCAAAAGGCAGACAATCACTATTGACTATTCAGTATTCACAAATCACAACATTAGACCCACGTAGTAAACCGATGAGTCGAGATGACGAGGATCGCGCAACCAACAACTGGCAACCCTCGTTGTGAATAAAGTTTTTGTCTTTTTGATTCCTCGTTAATGTACTTTACTTTAAATTACAAGTTTAAATAGAAACAAAGCAACAAAGGCATAAAACACGGGTATTGAAAAGCTTGGAGCATTCAGTAGCATCCAACAATCAGGATTCAATTTTTTTTCGAACTACACATTCAGTTCAAGTTTGAAGATTCTTATAAACTAAAACACATAGTGTAGGATTTATGCGACAACTAAGATTTCATTTTTTTATGTTAGTTGTTACTATTGCTATTGTATGAGTATTTTCTTATAATTGGTTAAATCGAAAATCGAATCGATAAGGACCAAAAATCGATAAATCGAAAACCAATAAAAAGTATCTAATTGGTTGGTTATTGGCTTTGCATATTTAAAAACCGAAAATCAATAAATCGAACCAATAACACATAAAATTGGACCGAACCGACCGATACACACCCCTAAATGTGATTCCAAAAAAATCAAAACTAAACGAAATCAATTGGATAAATAAAAACATACATCAAATTTATATATATTAGACGTTAATTAGGCTTTATCTATTTTCTTCATAATTTTGGTCATTTCAAGTCCAACACTTATTCAAGTAATTAAAATGAAAACTTGACCCATCTGGTTCCCCCAGTCCATTCAAGTTTTTAAGTATAAAAAAGTTTTGTCTTACTGGAATCATTGTGCTGCTATTTTGTGGAATTATAAGAGAGTTGTCGATAGCTATATGCTCGTTGCTTTGTGATTCCCTCAACAACATGGACTACATACGTGAAGTTCTCATGATGTTAGTTTCTATTTACCAATTGGATGTTAATGCCTTGAAGTCTCCATTAGCTTCTGCGTGTCCAAACATATTGCTTTGTATGATAAAAATACATTCTTAAAACCCGCAAAAACCAAACCAAACCGATAAAATCGAAATCAATAGAATTTATATTATATATAAAGGTTTTGGTTTGGTTTGAAAATTAAAAAACCATCTTTGTTGGTTTGATTTGGTTTCAATCGAAAATTGAGTCAAATAGGACGATGAACACCCCTAGCTGTTAATATCTCACAAAAACAACTTAACAAATCGCAAGAGTAAGTGAAAAAAAACACATTTTGTATACTGAACTTTGGCTTTATATATATAAAATGTTTCTTTTTTTTCAACCCGGCTGGGAAACCTCACTGCCGCAGTCTCTACCCTTTGGGTGAGCACTATGTGGTGAATACTTTGTGGTAATCTACTTACTGTGCAATAATTCGCAAACTGCACAGGTTATGCAAACCACACTAGGCAAGCCTACGTGAGCTCATGGTTGAGCAACAGATGAGATCGGATTTGATCCCTGGTTTCCCACGCGGATCGGAAACCCATCTCTCAACCACTCAACTATGCCTTGCGGGCAAAACACACAATTCTTGAAAAACAACATATAGTGTACAAAACAAGTAACTCAAAAGCATCCAAGTTTACAAAAAACATACAAAGGTAATTAAGAACAGGCAACAAGAAGTTTTCTCCTTGCTTAAATATTAATATTTAAGCAAAAGGAGAAACTGAAATATAGTACACTAATTCTTGTTAATGGTCAATTAGACTGAGGCCTAATTAATTTAGGCTACGACCATATTTCAAAACCATCACAAATTCTTCCGCAGAAGCTCCAACTTTTACTGTTTTTTCAGCAGTAGGTGCTGCATGTAACCACAGCTCTGCTAGATGATGCAGAGGCAAATTAGGACGAATCGGCATTCCTAACAAGCGAACTTCAACCTACATGTCAAATGATTAGGATCGAAATAATCAGGTGTCATGCAGAAAGTAACTAGACTAATTTTGAATAACAATAAGTATTTAGTTACCTCGTCCTGGCTCTGGAGATTCAGTTTTTTCGCAAGGTACTTCATTATGTAGGAAGACGGCATGTTTACATCCCTATTTAACAAGAAAAAGATGTATAGCATGTTCACTTTCCAACCAAACAACGAATAATACTTCAAGAAATAGTACCATAGTTAAAATATTGAATGTTCAAGCCACTGAACATTTCATATAGTGGTAAGATATATTCAAAGTGTTATCCCTCATCTAGAATTGGTACAACAACTATCTGGAACTTCAAGAATATATAGAAAAGATATGATATTTTTGTAAATATTTATCTGAATTCAAATGTAATAAAAAGACTTACTTGATCTTTATGAAGCGGGTAGGAATCTGTGGTAACGGTGAAGAACATTTTCTGAAACAACAATCACAAGAAGTAAAAAGAATTCTTTTTTTAAAATTCCATATCTAGTCAAATACCGTCACATAGATCAAAATATACAGAAGAATATAATACATAAAGTTGAAGGGCATAGAATTAAACTCACTGATTATCAGATGCAACCAAAGTGAACCAAATGGGATGGACTCTTTCATTCAGTACTCTAGTATTACCACTGCTTGTAGCTGCTGATGCTGCCTCATTAATAACTTGAACTTTTGCCACATTAATATTTGATCCATCAGCATCAGCATGAGGAGGAGACGGAGGAGGAAGAGGGTTATTTGTTTCTTTTTTCTTTCTGCCACGGCGTCCTTTTTTCCCTTTCCCTTTATCATTAGTACTACTTGATGGCATTGGTGTTGGTGATGTTGGTGGTGGTGTTGCTGCTGGTGGCGGAACAACAACATTTGATTTTTGAACAACATTATGTTTGCCAACTTTGTGTTCCTTAATTTTGCGAGTAGGAACATACTCCTCGTCTTCTTCATCATCATCACCATTCTCATCTTCATCATCGTCAAGATTGATTGGTATTGGGGTGGTGAATTTTGGAACAGGCTCTTTAGACTTGGATTTGTTGGAATTCAAGTCCAATGTGGCACCTTTTGTTAACAATTTGTGCAATGGTTCCCATAGGTCATTCATCCCATCCAATGGTTTAACACTTTTATTTTTCTTTGAGGATTCAGCAGCATAAGCAGAACTCTCAACCTTCAACAAGTGATCATAAGAGTTAGTACACTTTTTATTCACTTAGGAAGTCAAAGTATTCAGAATAAAATACACGAACAAGTCAATGAATTCAACATACAGTGTACATATAAAAGACTAATCTATCTACATATATAGTGTAACTTTTCGCGGTTAAGAGTTGTCAACTGACTCCCTTCTGATCTTGGTCCAACGGTCAACAAAATATTTAGAACTTGCTGTCTATCATGCCAAGTTCCAATTTGCGACAAATTCAATATGAGGATGACTTAGTAGGTTGAGAATGAGCTTAATCTACATATATACGCAGTTTGAGTTAAAAATAATGGGTTCAGTTGAATTCACAGAATGCAACCCGGATCTGTTAGTCTCAGATTCCAACCATGTCAATGACTTTCTCCTTGAGTGATTATTAGCAAAAGGTGCACTTCTCAGAGGCACATGTTGAAACATTAACAGTTGAAAATTAAAAGTACTGTCAAAGGATCAATCAAAATAATGAAGGACTAGACAAGAAATTTACTTAATACTAACATATGACTAATTATTTTAAAACATAAAATGGATTTCAATTAAGTACCTGTTGTTTATGTTGAGTAGCTTTGCCTGAAAGAAGAGTAGTACTGCTTGAACTTCCTGACTGATCTCCCTTTATCTGGATTATATCAATTATAATTGCATTTTTCATTTTACTCTGTCTCAAAAAGAATGATACTTTTCACACAACAACAACTACTACTATGTAAATAACTAGAACAAGACGTAGGTTTCATCAAGTACATACCTGTTGTTTATGTTGAGTAGTTTTGCTCGAAAGAAGAGGAATGGTTGAACTTCCTGCCTGTGGATATCCCTTATTCAAATCAACAACATAGTTAAATTTGGATGAATCTTGAAAACGAGCAACAGCATTAGCATTAGTATTATTTCGCGACCCTCTTCTTCTTCCTCTTCTTCCAACCTGAATCGTAGCATGATCATGATCATCAACAACAGGTGGTGTAGTATTTACTATGGAAGAAATTGATTTTTCCTTTCTCCTTGAACTTGAAGCAATGGCGGGAGGAGGAGGAGGAGAAGGTCTTGGTGGACTATCAATGAGCATATTGGGACTACTATTAATATCGATGTCCTCATGAGCTAACTTTTTGGGTTCTGCTTTTTTCGGTTTATTTTCGAGGAGTCCACTCTCAATTAATTCTCTTCTTTTAGCTGATATTATGTCTCTAATCCCTTGCACATGATGATCAGGCCTGTAAAATTAAGATTATAGGTTACATTATATATATATATATAATATAAACACACATATATGTGGTTCTGTAACCATGCTAAATTTGCCAGCGCTGGGATGGAATTACCGTTCTCCTTATTGGTTCGACGAAACCAAGAAGTCAAAAGGGAAAACGATTTCAAAATATTTTTAAAAAAAATTATAGTCAAAGAAAAAATTGTTTGACAAAAAATTGTTTGACCTCAAAAAAGTAACACCAGTTACATAAAATGGAAGTGCCTTTTTTTTTTTTTTTTTTTCAAATCGAATAGTAACTGTATCACATAAAATGAAGAACATACCTAATTTTCTGCAAGGGGGAAGCACCTAGATCCAAATTGCACTCTGGACAAAATTTCAATTTCTCTTCTGTTATCTTCCTTGTTATGCACTTCTTGCAAACTGTACAAAATATTAAACATGAATTAATCAGATTTCAGGAAAAAAAAACACAAAATGCCCATAAAAATTTACAAAATTATCTACATTTGCCCCCATAAAAAGACAAAAAGAGTGTGTTCTATCCGAAACAACTCTTTCTACCGTACTCAGACTACACTCTATGGATTACATTGGGTTGTTGTTGTTGTAAAACAAAAGAAGTTTGACAGATAACAAATTTCTTTTAATGAGAAGTAACCTTTTAATTCTTGAATAACATGAAAAATTTGCATATAGATTTGAAATTTAGAGCTAAAAAGGGACAAGAAAAAAAAAAGAAAAATACCATGCAAAAGTTCATCTCTTTTGATAGCTACAAGAAATAAAATCCAGAAATAAGACATAAAAATCATCTATCCAGTAGTTTTTCTCGACTAGGGCCAAATGCAACTGCCTGATCATACAAGGAAGTTAAAAAAGAAAAAAAAATTAAACAGTTTAATCAAGAAACATGATATATATGTGATAGATTTAAAAAGTCCATGCAAAGACCTAGATCACATAAACCTTGAAAATGACACAAACTCTACTGTAAAGAAATAAAAAAAAAATAATTCAAGATTATGAAATCACATGTACAAATGACTAATCAACATCACTGGAATTTAAAAAACCCATCTGAAATAGACTTTTTTTAAAAAGAAAAACATTGGAAAGAACCCGAAAAAATAAAATCAAGATCATAAAATCACAAGATCAAATGATTTATCAAAATCAGTGCAATAAAATTAAAAAAAAAGAAGAGAAAGATCTAACCAATCGTTCTTCTACTGATTATTCAAGTTCGATATGCTGTAAGTTCTAGGTCATATCGAAATGAAAAACCCTTAAGAAGGAGACTGAAGTCATCAATTTTAATTCGGCAATGCTTCATTTTAATAAATTATTTTTTTCTTAAAACGGAAAGAAGTAAAAAGAAATTCAAAAATTCAAAGACATTGAAATTACAAGTACATATGATTGACCAACATCACAAAAATAAAAAAAAGAATCCCCACCAAAGAAATTAAATTTAGATTAATTTTTTTTTAAGAAAAACATCCGCAAGATCATGAAACCACAAGTTCAAATAGTTTAATTATCAACATTGCCAAATAAAAAAACTTAAACCAAAAAATTAACTTCTTAAAGAAGATCAGAAAACATGTAACCAAATAATTCAATCATGAACCTCAAACAAAAATTCGATCGCACCATCAACTCGGCTAAGAATTCTAAATTGAAAAAGTAAACTAAACTTTACTTGAGACGAAGGAAGCAATGCCGAAAAAAAATCAGAGATCATGAAATCACAATTACAAATGATATAGCAACATTCAACATCACTCAAACAAAAAAAATGAAACCCCCCAAAAATAAATTAAATTAAAAATGAAAAAGATAAAAAATTCTCACATCTATGACAACATTCTTCAACAATGGTTACATCTTTACATAGCTTGTTACAAATTCCACATGTCAAAACACTTTTGATACTTGCTTGCCTTCTACTAAAATCATCCATCTTCCTTCATTCACTGCAAAAAAAAAATGTAAATAAACAATCAACAAAAAAGGAAACCGAATCAAATATTTATATTTTTTCCTTACATAAATCCACATTCTATTCTTGCACGTAAACCATATACAAAAAAAATAAATTAAATTAATTAGATACCTTTTTTTTTCTTGGTTTTGTGTTATGTTGTGTGTGTATGCGTGTAGAAAGATGAAAGAAAAAAAAGAAAGAAAGAAAGAAAGAAAGAAAGAAAGAAAGAAAGAGGGATATATATAGGAAGGAAAAGGGGAAGCGGCAGAGTTTGGAAGAAGTAACAACAATTAATTTTGAATAAGTTTGTATTTTTTGGATTGTTAGAATCATATGTGTGAAGAGGGTTTTTGGGATTAATACAAAAAATAATATGGACAAAGTTGGTTTTGAGTAAATGATCAACTATTTCTTCCATTGCTTTAACACACCATGAATGATAGCACCACCTTCAATCTTTTAAACTTTAGTGAAGAAGCTATACTATACTATGGGCTTAATTTTTCTTGTTTCTTTTTTCTTTTTTTCTTTTAGGGTTGTGTAGTGGGCAACTTGCGTGCGACTCATTTATTTTGTACATATATTGGATAATTCTATGTAAAGGTAAAATCAAATTTGAAGTTTATGAATTCGTGGAGATATCTAGATTTTAATAAGCGAGTCACGAGATAATTACTTTTAAAATTACCCTGCTAACAACGTGAAGTAAGCAACTCAATTATTTTGTACATATATCGGATAATTCTATGTAAAGGTAAATTCAAAATTTGAAGTTTACTAATTTTTTTTGGAGATTTCTAGATTTTAACAAGCGAGTCACGGGATAATTACTTTTAAAATTACCTTGCTAACAATGTGAAGTAAATAAATTTTAAAAAAAACAAAATTATTGTGTGTAAACCAATCACAAGTCAGCACTACTTTTTGTTGTACATACCGTAATTGAAAAATTATTTCTAAAGTATATACACAACTTAAATTATGCCCTAGGATGCACACAAATAATAAACATCCAAAATAATTTTAGGAGTGAACAGTTCTTACACTTCAACATGTGAAATTCCAAAACTTCACTAAGTATTATTCCCTTTAAGTCAACCAAAAATTGTTAAATCTGCTAGTAAATTTGTACCATTTTTTCATCACCAATAAAAAGATAATGTCTTGTTGATAACTAAAGGGTGCACAACTTGGATCAATTAATAAATGTACTATCAAAATAGGAGTGTCATTGTAATTTTCTATTTTTGTAAATCTCATAACACACACGTCATGTGGTTCTTCGTTTTGGAGCTATGAATAATAGAAGAACGAATCTTGCTATTTTTTTTTTAAACTTTAAGGATGATTTGAATTATTGGAATATGACTTATTTATATATTATAATTTTATTTACGTTTATGGACCCCTATTTTTGTTTGAAGAAGAATATATATATCATCTTAAGATTATAGTATCAGTTTCATAATGTGATACACATGTATCACGTCACTGGCACGGCAGCATTGCATCAGCACCACATCAGGACAACATTGAAAAATAGTTTTAATTTATTCTTTTATTTTTTTCCGTTTCTCTTTGTTTGTTCATGATTTTTCTTTTTTCTTATATTTTTATACACTAATTAATTCCTAATTCCTTATTAATTCAAGATAAATACAGGTCATTTGCAATGAATTTCACAAAGTTTTTTTTCATTTCACTACTCACCATTTGCATCGCCGTTGTCGGTTGCCGATCTAATTCATCCTTATATTTTTATACACTAATTAATTCCTATTCCTAATCAATTCAAGAAAAAATGCAATCATTTACCACAAATTTCACAAAAGTTTTCTCTTTCACTACTCGTCGGTTGCACCACCCAATTTTATTATTGGCGATCGTCCAGTAGAGCTTCATTTTCCTACATTGTGTATTTGTGTTTGATGAGAAATTGATAGATAAGTATACTTTGTGTATAGTGTGGGGTTTGGAGAAGGAGAAATGGGGTGCGTGTGTGTGGGTGAGGAGGGGGGGGGGGGGGGGGGGGGAGGAGGGGGGAGGAGGGGGGGTGTGGGTGGGGGGGGGGGGGGGGGACCAGAAGGGGGGGGGGGGGGGGGGGGGGGGATAGAGCGAAGGTAGGGGGTGGCTGAAAAGTGTGGGACGGGGAGAGGGGGAGGGTATACTATACAAATCAATATAGGCTCACCTTTTTAAAAAATAACCCTTATTTTTTCTCTTTTTTGGCCACATCAACATTTTGAGGTAGTATTTTTTCGTTTTCAAACAAACATAGCGGGTAAATTATCGCATGTAAAATTACAATGTTAAAATAAGTTTAGTGGTTAAACTCAAAATAAATTTTATATGTTTTTCCTACCTCTATTTGTGTTAAACTTGCTTGTAACTTGATTATTTCAATGAATATTTTGTCTACATCTCACTACTATATTTATGAAATATTTTTTCTCATGCAATTTATCTTCTTACATTTTGTTTACTCTTAGGGAAAAGTCATCAAAATCACCTTAAACTATACTCGAAAAGTCGAAGACACACGTAAAATATTAAAAATACCTAATACACCAGTACTATCGAAAAGTGAATTTAATTCCATCCTGGCGCACATTTAACTAGTCACATAGTGGGAGGTGCTTTACACTCGCCCGCCTCTTCAGTGCCACGTTAACGCTATGTCAGAAATCTTATAAATTTTATTTTTTTCTATTCTTTTTCTTTTTTCTTTTATTAGTTATATTTTACACTAATTAATTTCTAATTAACCATTAAAATCCTCTCATCTCACCAGAAACACCATATACTCTGTCAGTCGGCCACCACCATCACCGCCTATTCTTTTCTCTTCCTCACCAATAACAAATTCACCATCACACCACTTCAACTTCTCCTTCTCCTTCTCCTTCTCCTTCTCCTTCTCCTTTTCCTACTCCTTCTCCTTTTTCTTCTTCTTCTTCATCACCTCTAATTTCTTTTTGTTCGTCACCCACCACTAACAAACCCATCATCAAATATCTACACAGTTATTTTTTCTTAAAACCTCATTTTCTTCTCTTTTATTTTTATTGGAGATTTTTTTTATTAGAGTTTTTTTCCACATAACATTTGGATCATCTCACCCTTTCACCATTGGAAAAGTTGACAATATGTGACAGTAAAGATTATAGTAGCACGATTTTATTATTAGATCGGCCAAATATGCTTCCAGGTGAACATGAAGCTCATTGTGCAAGTCACTTATTTTGTTTTTGCCTATCAGCTGTACAATTGACTTTCTACACCTAAACTTCTTCTCCAAGAAGGAATATTATGTAGGAATACTATCTATATGTGATGTATGTATATGTACAAGATTTATTTCTAGTGATTTGGGCCTCTATGTAAACTTGATTTTTTTGGTCCAATATTGATAGAATTTCTTTACTTGCACCAGCCCATCTTGTAGGCCTAATTTGATCAACAAACTTTAAAGTTTGATTTTGGATGAGACTTTCTGTTCGATGGAGTCGAGGTCACAAATCCTCTTTGTTTCTCTCTTTCTTTAATATCAAATAGTGAAAATGGAAATAAGATGATGAGAGATGGTGAATGTGAGTCTGTAAATAAAATGAAGAAGAATAGATAACACCTAAAGACTATAATATCAGTTTTACAATGTGAAGTGCATTACATATGCATCACGTTATTGTCATATCATCAACACAGACTTGTTTTGTTGACCCAATGTTGAGAGGATTCCTTTACTTGCACCAGCCCATTTTACAGGCCCAATTTGATCAACAGACTTCAAAGTTTCATTTTGAAGAGACTTTCTCTTTGATGAAGTCGATGTTGTTCTTTTTGAGTTTAGTAAAATCTGTACTTCTCAATAAAAACTTCAAACACATGTTCAAATAATCATATGAATAATCAAATGAAGTTTATACTCTGTATTTACAATTTTAAACTTTTAACAATAAGTTCAACTCAACTTCTAAACATCAACAAAATGAAATTCAAACTATTTTCTGGAAAATAGCAAAAATCAAATGTTAAGAACTTCAACACAAGTTCAACCAACTTATGAACTGTCAAAATAAAGTTTTAAGAACTTCAAATACAAGTTCAAATAGTTGAAGAACTTTCAATATGAAGTTGAAATTTCTGAAAAGTTAGTAAAACCATCTTCAAGAAAAAGAGATGAAATAGAAAGATTCAAGTCCACCAAATTCACGGTGTGTCCTTAAGTAAATATTTCCCTCAAATACTTGAGGTTATGAAATATGTCCTTCCAGGATAAAATGAATCACTTCGACAAATAGCGGTGCCTCAAATTCTGTCGATCTATGAACGCACTCAACGGTACCAAATCACACTTGAGTTTTTTCAAGAAATAGGAGCATTTTTTCTTCAAAATTTCATGTCAATTCCTGAGTAAAAAATTAGATATTCACAGTCATCAAGGTGTTTCTTCATAAAGAGAAGCAATGGTTTAGAAAGGTGCACCTCTTCATAAAGTTACAGCTCTTAAAAAAAGTCACAACCCTTTGAAAAGGTCAAAACTATCCAATCCGAAAAGGCGCCTATACAAATTGTATACTTTCTCTTGGTGTCTTCAAAAAAATAACTATTCATTTTCCATTCACACCTCTTAAAAATCTAACAATCTCCCACATGAATGGGGAATGACTATTTTAAAAAAAGAAATTATGGATAAGTGTGTGATTTACAACAAAAGACTAGTTGCATCTGGATAAGTGGGTTTTCCTTTGAACTTTCCGTAGTGAACTTACATCGAATGCATTTGGTCAGTCAGTATATTTGATTTCTTTGAACTATTGAGCTTTAATATACACCTAGACAATACAAGTCACACAACCTTCCTTTTACCGTTTATGGTTCTCACAATTTTGTCTGTTTCATCCATGAACACGCCGCGATTTCATGAGAGCATAGAGAATAGGCCTTTACTATCATTCTCCTTGAAATAGCTTTCACTTCACCCTCATATAGGTGATTCCTAAACATTTAATCCTATAGATCAAGATATTTGGTCAAACCTGCTAAACTTAGAAACCATTAAAAAGTTTCAAACCATAAGCCTTATCCTTGTTCTCTAAATATTGTCTTCATCATGAGAATGGGTTGAGTATATTGACAATGTTGAACCATCAGTCACAACTTTGTTTGATCTCCTTGAATCTAGCTCTTGGGATCTCCAATCTGCTGGGTAGAGTTATCGCCATGCTGACTTGTCCTAGGCCTTAAATCAATTTCCTTCGATGATCTCTCAACTCCCTCTCTATATATGCCTTTTTTATAAGTGGATCCGACACATTATCCTTTGAATTCACATAGTCAACAGTGATAATTCCATTGGAAAGTAGTTCTCTAACGATATTATGTCTCCATCTTATATGATGAGATTTACCGTTGTACATCATGTTCCCTGCCCTACCTATCACCGCTTGACTATCACTGTTTATACATATTGGTGCCAAAGGTTTGGGACAATAAGAAATATCTTTCAAGAAATTTCAGAGTCATTCAGCTTCTTCACCGGCTTTATCTAATGCAATAAATTTAGATTCCATTGTAGAGCGGGCAATACATGTCTGTTTAGATGATTTCCAAGAGACTGCTCCTCTACCTAAAGTAAATAATATCCACCCATAGATTTTACTTTATTCAATTAGGTGATCCAATTTGCATCACCATGTCCTTTAATTACCGCTGGATATTTATTATAATGCAAAATATTATCTTGAGTATGCTTTAGATACCCCAAAACTCTTTTATTTCCATCCAATGAATTTGATTGGATTACTCATGTACCTACTAAATTAATAATAGTACATGTTATATCTGATTGTGTACAATTCATAATACATATCAAACTTTCCAACACTTTTGTGTAATCCAACTGTAAGTCACTTTCACCTTTATTCTTTTGAAGTGCAAGGCTAACATCTAATGGATTCTTAGCAATACCAAAATCCAAATACTTGAACTTGTCAAGTACTTTTTCAATGTAATGAGACTATGACAATGCCAAACCTTGTAGAGTCTTATGGATTCTTATCCCTAAGATCATATATGCAAATCCAAGGTCTTTCATACCAAACTTGCTCTCAAGCATTCATTTCATAGTATTTATGTCAGAAATGTCTCTACTGATGATCAACATATCATTCACATACAAATAACTAATAACTTTGTGATTTTGAGTGTCTTTAATGTAACACATTTATCACATTCGTTTATCTTGAAGCCGTTTGCCAACATGATTTGGTTAAATTTTACATGCCACTGTTTGTATGCTTGTTTTAGTCCATAAAATGACTTAACAAGTTTGCACACTTTCTTTTCTTTACCAGGAACCACAAAACCCTTGGGTTGTTCCATTTAAATTTCTTCCTCCAATTCTCCATTTAGAAATGTTATTTTTACATCCATTTGATAGATTTCAAGACCATATACCGCCGCTAAGGCAACTAACATCCGAATGGACGTTATCCTTGATACACGCGAGTATGTATCAAAATAATCAAGGTCTTATTTTTGTCTAAAGTCATTCACTACAAGTCTTGCCTTGTATTTATCAATAGTACCTTCAACTTTCATTTTCTTTTGAAGAAATATAACCTAAATATTTATTTTCTGGAGGAAGATCAAACAACTTTCAAGTATGATTTCTCAAGATAGAATCAATCTCATTATTGAATGCCTCTTTCCAATAGGAAGTGTTTGAAGATGACACTACTTCTTTAAATATTTGAGGCTCATTTTTAAAAAGAAATGTTACAAAATCTGATCCAAAGGACATTGTCATTCTTTGACGTGTACTACATCTTATATTCTTATCATTAAGTACATTCTCGTTTGGTTCCTATTGAGGTCATTTAGACCCTCCACTAGACTGCTTATGTCCAGTTTTATACGGATAAATGTGTCCAAAGAATGAAACATTATCTGATTCAATTATCGTATTTTTATTGAAATCCAGATGTTCGGATTTATGAACCAAAAAACAGGTTTTACTGCTTTTAGCATATCCAATGAACATGCAGTCCACAGTCTTAGGTCCTATTTTTACACTTTTAGGTATATGAACTTGGACTTTTTCTAGACACCCCCACACTTTGAAATATTTCAAGTTAAGTTTCCTTTCTTTCCATTTTTCATATGGAATTGAATGTATCTTACTATGGGACATTCTATTGAGTATTCTGTTAGCTGTAAGGATAGGTTTCCCCTATAAGTTTTGTAGTAGATTCGAACTTATGAGTAAGACATTTATTATTTCTTTTAGTATTTGATTTTTCCTTTCTGCAATCCCATTTGATTGAGGTGAATACAAGGCATTATTTTGATGGACATTTCCATTTCCTATACATATCTTTGCAAACGGATATTCATATTCTCCACCCCTATCACTTCTTATAGTTTTGATCTTTCTATCCAACTGATTTTCAACTTCTGTTTTATATTGCCTAAACACGTCTATTGATTCATCCTTACCATTTAGAAAATAAACATAATAATATTTAGTGCAATCGTCAATAAAAATTCAAAAATACTTTTTCCCATCACGAGATAGTGATGAGTTCATATCACAAATATTTGTATGGATTACGTCTAATGGATTGGAATTTCTTTCAACAAACTTATACAGATGCTTAGTATACTTTGATTCCACACATATTTGACACTTTAATTTATTATACTCAAAGTTAGGCAGAACTTCTAAGTGAATCAGTTTTCGCAAAGTTTTGTAATTGACATGTCCTAAACGTTCATGCCACAATTCATTTGACTCAAGCAAGTAAGAAGAAGCCTCAGCTTTCTTTATTTCAACAACTATTACATCAAGTTTGAAAAGGACATCATTGAGGTAGCCCTTTCCTATATATGTTTCATTCTTGCTTATTACAACTTTATTCGAAATAAACACACACTTGAACTTAATTTTAACGAGAAATGTTGTTGACACTAAGTTCTCCCTAGTAGTAGGAACATGAAGAACATTGTTGAGAGTCAACATCTTGCCAGAAGTCATTTTTAGGAATATCTTCTTTCAAGACATAGACTAACGGACCGTGCGGGCACCTACACTATTCTAAGTAGCTAGGAGAACCCTTATTACTCAACTAAAAATATACGGAAGACTTCTGTTTTTTAAAAAATATTAGATTAAATATAATAAAGTAAATTAAATACTAATAAATAAACTTTTTCAAAAACATCTTACAAATGTCCTTCACTATCCCGAGACTTGGACAAACATGTACAAGAGCACTCTACAACAGTATAGACTGACAGTAAAATAAATAATACAAAGACTCTAACATCTGCCAGGAAGAAAGTGCAGAAATTAGTGCTGAATATCTTTATCCATCTAGTAACTGCAAACTAACCTACATCTAGTCTACACTCCAAAAAGGAATGTAGAAGAGTAGGGTCAGTACAACCACACATACGGGTAGGCATCATCGGCCGATCGTGTTAGTTCATATAATCATAAAATAGAATTAAGGAAAATAAATCATGACATTTTGAATGGAATATAATTCAACTAAGGTTGCAATAATATTATTACTTACCTATATAAGTTACAACATCCAACTACTCTTCCAACTCCATCAATATTATATTCGCTACTAACATACTCTAGCCTCATTAGTTCATCCCATCAACCATAATTCAACGCTAATACAACACTATTCCTCTTTATTCACCTTATCTTACATCACAATTCCTCTTTATTCACCTTATCTTTTTCATTAATCATATTAACAGGAACAAACCCATAATCATACACAACCTACACTAAACTCTCGGGCTAACAACCAAATACTCTATTTTAATATTAAAGAATGAGAACTAGCCATTCCGGTAAGCTACGACTAAAACACGTATAAATGAAGCAAGTCAACCAACATATAAGTAAGTATAAAGTTTCACCTTTTCAAATGCATATCACACAATCAAATATCCAATGAATTAACAATATAACAATAACAAATCAAACAGTGCTCACAAACAAGTCACATAACCATCAAGAGTATCAACCATACAGTAAACATCCACAGACTCAACACAATATGTACACACATGCTATGAGACTTATTTTTGTCCAAATAGTCATGACCTGCAGGGAATAATCTATGTTTATGTACCATACCGGCGGGTACCCAATCCAACATATACATATCCGTACCGGCGTGGTACCAGATCCAACATATACATATCCGTACCGGCGTGGTACTAGATCCAACATATACATATCCGTACCAACGTGGTACCCGATCCAACATATACATATCCGTACCAGTGCGGTACCCGATCCAACATATACATATCCGTACCGGCGTGGTACCTGATCCAACATATACATATCCATACCGGCGTGGTACCCGATCCAACATATACACATCCGTACCGGCTTGGTACCCAATCCAAAATATACATATTCGTACCAGCGTGGTACCTGATCCAACATATACACATCCGTACCGGCGTGGTACCCGATCCAACATATACACATCCGTACCGTCGTAGTACCCAATCCAACATATACATATCCATACCGGTGTGGTACCCGATCCAACATAAACAAGTATTATCAGTTGCAAATTTACACAACCTCACAGCATACAACACAATGTACCAAGTTTACAAGTACACTTAAAGTCATAAGATAATTTCATCAAGTAAATTTTCAATAATCTTTCATACACGCATTAACAATCCAAACATCAATAATATCAAGCATGTTCGAATACCAATCAACAAGTATTCATATCATTACTTTAAGGATTTATCATTATCAAACAGGCCACTCATAGGCACAATTCAATAAACCATCATTATCACCAATTTAGCCTCTCATGGGCATCAAATAGATATAGTATTTTTATGAATAACAAAACAAGAATATTATAACAAAAATCACTATTTAATTCTTACACATACAAGTCACTATTGGAGCCTTAATTACTCATTATTTATTAAATGTATCATTACCTTCTTAAATATCGCAACTTAGGTTCTAACCTCACCACCTATGACTAGCACATTCACACATATTATTATCCTCTACCTCTTTTCACATAATACAATAATCGTGCTACTTCAAGTCATGTATTCAACTCATCATATTTTTGCACAATACATACAACTAAGTATCATTACAACTCAACTAGGTTCATCACTAGAACAACTAAAAAAAAGCATCATGTTTATATATTATATATACAACAATTATCTTTTGGGCACATAACGCATAATATCATAAATATCACATAATTATGATTTTTTTGGATTAAAGTTACGCACTCGTGTCTTTATCCACCTCAACTCCATGCCCGCAGGCCTAGACATGCTTTCTCCCATCAATTCTAAATTATGAAAATATAAATTAACACAATCTTCTACTCATTAAATCTGGCCTACCTGGACGCCAAGCTTTTGGAAGAAACAAGCTGCAATAAAGATGCTCTTTCCTTTCCTTCATGCCTTGAAATAATCGATCATCTAAAAATCAAGCAATTATAAGAGTAATAAGTAATTACTCTTCAATCAAATATCTTGGGGATTCAAACCCACTAATCCTACCCTTAATTCTAGGTCTATATCATCCCCCAAATTCAATTAATAATTAATTAGCTCTTTCAAGCTTAACCCATCTCCATTAATGGAGTTTTTATGCTAAAGGTCTCATCTTTACGGAATTCAAGGTTCCTAACCATCAAAATTCATAATATAGTTTAGTATTAGCTATAGGTCCTATTAAAACACCCATGAGTATTTCCCAAAAGAATTCCACCATTAAAGGTCTTTTTAAGGATTCTAAGATGTTAAATGATTAAAAGACCAAAAAAATAATGGAAAAACTTACCTCCACGAAGGAATTTCACCTTAAGCTTTGGGAAATCACCTCTTGATATGAGAATGGAAATGGAAACACGAAATCAGTCCAAAAATAGTCCACAAAATGAAAGAAATCCGTGAACCCTTTTGGAGACAAGTCTCGGCTTTCCAAGAACACCAAAACAAGAAGATAACAAGGTATTTATTTCACCAAATCAGCAGACAAGAAACTAGATTAACAACATAAGATGATGAGCAAGAAGACACAAGATTTGGATTTAACAATAACAACAAGAACACAAGATTACAACACAAACACTAAACAAGATTACAAGAAGGTAAAAGGATAAATAACTAGCCAAATTGAAGGTATAATCTTAAAAACCCAAAAGCCTATTCCACTCTTGGACCTTTACATCACACACAAAAAATACCTAACTCTTACGTTGGCATAAGAGTGACCTCGATCTTCCAAGCATCCAACATTTCCAAGCTTGAGTCCAACACGAGTGAATCTACACTCAATGTTGATTTCTCTAGTTACAAGTTTCGACCATGGGGGCCTTTCTCACAAGAGAGAGAGTTTCAAGTGTTACAACTTCAATATTCAACAAAAACTAATAACTAAAACCCTATATTATTCTATTTATAGTAGGTTACAAAATAAAGTGTGAAATATCCAAAATGACCCCTTAGTCAAATACTTCAATAGGCGCCCTCGGAGTGCTATGTATGGATGGTTTTGGTGTCCATTTAGGTGCTCCTTTGCACTTCATTTGCACACACCAAGTCTCGGGTTTAACATACGCCCTCATAAGTCCATCTATACGATTGTACTTGTATCATCCTCCCCTTCTTGAAAAGGATTTGACCTCAAATCCGTACTTTGAAAAATCAAGAGAAGATAAACAAGCACACATCCTCATGATACGAGGGTTAGGGTTAGATAAAATAAACACATTAATATGACATGCTGAGGGGGAACAAATTTGAAGTATATCCACGGGTCCTTTGTATTAAACATGAAAATATTAGTACAAATGTGACAAAGGAAGTGGCTCGGATAAATACCAAAACAAAATGAAAATAGGCCTAGAGTTATCCTTTCCCACCCCAAGATGGTACTGGGATCAAATGAAAGAATTAGCCAAGGGCCTAAGCCGAGGCTAGCCCTTCCTTCCCCTAGAATGTCACTCCCACATTCAAACACAAAAACATTTTCATACACATGATCTCTATGAACAAAACTAATCGCAATGCTTTTAGCACACAAGATGTTCAAAGAGTCATGCACATTATCAAGATCAATTCTATAGACACCATCACTAACTTGTGAATTTTTAAGCACTTCATTCACATGACCAAGTAGTGAACTACATTTAAGAGTAAATTGATCATCATGAACACCAAGAGTACTGCCAAGAGTACTCATTTCCGAGACTACACATTCCTTGCCCATAAGAGTACTATCATCTTCCAAGAAGAGATTTCCATCTTTAGGAGGAATATTGTCACACCATAATGGGTTAGCATATTAGCTATAGCCTTCAAGGCAAGCTATACCATCATTTTCACCACTAGTTTTATTAGGAGTGTTATCATTTTCAAACAAAACATTAAACCTAAAAAGAGCATGATCTACCTCACAGACAAATTTGGAACTAGCAAGTGCTTCACTCTCTATAAGTTCACTATAAAGTACCAAAGATGTTTCAATCTCCGTTTTACCTTGGTGTGGGTCGGGGCATCCCACCTCTTCCTACGGGAAACACTCGGCACACGGTGTTTGGACAAGGGAAGTTGGATTTTGTGGGATAAGTTTAGGTAACAATTTGCGTAGCCTTTCCACATGCCATTTCATTTCTTCAATATCATCATTGATGCGATTAAATGTGGCATCGAGATTAGTGGAAGCCATGGTACCTAATCCAAAGGACAACAACAAACAACAAACAAACTTGTTAGCTCAAAAATGCCTCACCATACTCTCACTCTTGATTTTTACCTCACACTTGGTTTCACAAGTGTTGAAAGTCGGCTTGTACTTCGCGAGTGATTGAGGGTCGAGTCTACTCTTTTCTGGAATAGATTTTCGTTTGAGTTGACTCAAAAAAATATTGTTTACGAACTTGAACCAACAAGACACAACGAATTCACAAAAGAGAAAAAAAAAGCACACAACAAACGCTAAATACGAATGAATGAACACAAAGACTAACTAACAATCTAGTAGATGAGTACTAGTTTGCCAATTAGTATTGGAACCAAAAAGCAAAACTACGGAACAATAAAAAGAAACTAAAAAAATCTGAAATTTGAGCTAAACTTTGATGCGTGAATAGTAACTTGATGGTGTGGCAGCCACGTATTGATTGCAGTTTCTACAATTTTTATTTTTCAAAGTCCAAGTCTTGACCAATTTTAATTTGGATTAGTGAAATTGGTTTTAAGGAGGGAAGAATAAGTCTTGGAGCCTTTTTTTTCAAGTTTCAAATTTCAAGACTTGACTTTTGTAGTACTTTTCCTTAAAACATGGACCCTTGTTTCACGGGAAAGTGGTTGAGAAGTGATGTAAAGTCTTTAATATGTAGGAAAAGTCTTTGAGTCACAAGTACTACACCTTGAAACTTGGATCTATGTCTTGCAAGACTAACACAATTCAAACTCTTTTTCTTCAACTTCTAAGATCAACATCAACTTTTTTTTCAACAATATATGGAGATGCTGAAGAACACCAAGAACACAAACTTTGAGTCTTGAAGTTCTATGATTCAAGTTGGACCTCCCAAACAACAACAACAACTTCCCAAGCTTAAATTCCACAACACAATCTCCACAATACACGTTCAAAACTTGAACCAGTAACACATCACACGTTCAAGTTTCGAACTCGCAACAACAATACCAACAACAATCGGCCACACTTTGTTCACATTAACAACATCAACATTTCAAGCTTAAATCTAAGATGTAAACTCAACGTGTTAGTGAGGAACAAAACTAACACTTAGAGACAACAAAGAAAAGTAAAAATATTGGCCAATACACAACAAGAACACAATTTTCGGCCAAGAACACAAAATGGACAGATTGCTATTTTTCTGGAATTTTCAGATTTCAATTTTTTTTAACAGTTTTTTTTTTATTTTTCAACTAACAGGCCCAAGGTTGATTTTGTGGGAACAATATCAAGCCATGATCTGATACCAAATGATACAAGAATGGTAGTAAAAATACGAAATCAGTCCAAAAACAGTCCACAAAATGGAAGAAATCCGTGAACCCTTTTGGAGACAAGTCTTGGCTTCCCAAGAACACCATAACAAGAAGATAACAAGGTATTTATTACACCAAATCAGCGGACAACAAACTATATTTACAACATAAGATGATGAACTAGAAGACACAAGATTTGGATTTAACAATAACAACAAGAACACAAGATTACAACACAAACACTAAACAAGATTACAAGAAGGTAAAAGGATAAATAACTAATCAAATTGAAGGTATAATCTTAAAAATCCAAAAGTCTATTCCACTCTTAGACCTTTAACATCACACACAATAAATACCTAACTCTTACATTGGCACAAGAGTGATCTCGATCTTCTAAGCATCCAACATTTCCAAGCTTGAGTCCAACACGAGTGAATCCACACTCAATGTTGATTTCCCTAGTTACAAGTTTCGGCCATGGGGGCCTTTCTTACAAGAGAGAGAGTTTCAAGTGTTACAACTTCAATATTCAACAAAAACTAATGACTAAAACCCTACATTATTTTATTTATAGTAGGTTAGAAAATAAAGTGTGAAATGGCCAAAATGACCCCTTAGTCAAATGATTCAATAGGCGCCCTTGGAGTGCTATGTATGGATGGTTTTGGTGTCCATTTAGGTGCTCCTTTGCACTTCATTTGCACACACCAAGTCTCGGGTCTAACATATGCCCTCATAAGTCCATCTATGCGATCGTACTCGTATCACCTCTCTAGGATTGGGGAATAAAATTTGGGGGTTTTAGGTCTCAAAAATGGCTGAAGTTGGTTTAAAGACAATCAGAATGTTCGCTACAATGAAATCCCATTTCAGTTCGGACAGTGCTCAGCAAAACAGTCATAACTTTTTACTCCGAATTCGAATTAAGGAACAGTTTGTTGGGTTGGAAACAAGATTCAGAGATCTTTAATTTGATAGTTTATAGATTTTGTAAATACTTATATTATAAGATATATGATCGTTTAAACTTGCTCTTAATAGAAACCCATATCGAAAAGAAAGTTTTATACTTAACTTTGTGTAAGGGATATTGTACAACCTTAATTCACGCCTAAAGAAATTTCAAACTAAAGTATTGATACTATCACTTATTAATAATTTAATTCATCGGGCTTGAGTCTATCTAGACATATTCGAAGGCTAAAATCTTTGTCGGAAAGTTTAAGGTGACACAATAAATAAAATATTGTCTAATTTGCAGCCAAATTAATATTGAGAAATGAATTTATGACGAATAATTTAGTAACGGCGAAATGGGACATTAATACATCTTCCCACTTTCTTCAATCCTAGTTGTTGCATTATTTCCCATGAATATCACTTCTTTGGGACCAGATGTCACGATCTGAGCCAGGGCCCAGCCGTGACGGGTATCTCAAGTCCACCGAGGATCGAAGATCACCCATTGCACCTAGCCAAATAGAACACAATGTCCCCAACGTCGGATGAATTCCAAACATATAACAAGATAGCATAAGACAAGTTTAAAGAAATTTAATTGATGTCTATAACCGAAAATTGGTCACTGGTCAAATAACCTACCAATATCACCCAAGTCCATCATAATCCAACAAAGCCTCCACCAAAATAGAATATTAATAAATTATCGGGACACGCCCCTACTATAGCAAAAAAAAAGTTTAAACAAGTCTAAGATATAAGATACCAAAACATGAAATATAAACTTTCGATGTATGAAAGCTCACCACTTCAGTGTCAACTCATGAATTGATCCCGAATCCAAATTACTGTGTAGGAGAAGTAAAAGTATGGCTCATTCCTGCATTGCGTGGGGATACAACATCCGAAGATGGTTAGTGGAGTAAACGCTAGCATATAATTCAGGGATAAAAGATAAAATAATGTCATAGATGACTAATTTAAACCAAGTCCAAAATCCAATGCATAATATCATATGCAGATACATATATTCATAATATCACATGATGGGATAGGGAACAAGGCTTAACATGAACTTTGAAAACCTTAGCCTGGATTGTGTAGCTCAACCATCATAACATAAGAAGTCACCCACGGTCTATATGGGCTCAGCTCTCCCCCAGCTGGAAGGGTCCCAATGCGTGTAGCTGCACGAATCAGAAGATATATGTATGCACCATAGGGGACTTAAACCTCCCGGTATACCAAAGTGACTGAAGCACCTAATCATGTAACGAAAACATGGAGGACTCGAACCTCCCAATCATATGATAATAATAAAGGGGACTTGAACCGCTCGGTCATATAGACCTTTGCGTCGACAACTACGATTTCCAGTATCGGTTCCTAAAGACCTTCACTTTTATGACTCAACTACACGACCCTTATTAAAGCCCAATTAAAATGTTTAACCCATATTTTCTTTCATTGAACCATGATACAAATTTAGGCATACATTGTTGCTATCATCATACCAACTACGCTTGCAAGGTAACATCAACATGTCAAAAATGATTATCATAACTTGGAGAAATTCACAACCTTTTTGATTCAATTATACATATCTTAGGTAATTATACAACCCCATAAGGTTTAATTCAATATCATTATGCTTCTTTGACTTTTCACATTATGCAATAATTCAAGAGTAGTTCCAATATGCATACTTTTCATATTCAAAACCAATTTCACAATATGGGGTTGAGGTCATTACCACTTCAAAAACCACAAGTTGGGGGATATCACAATCTCCTAGTTTATTCAACATACCCGTGCACCCCATAGGTTCAAAAACCATAATTAAAGCATGAATAATCATATGTAATCCATGAGAAACATTGTTCAACTATAAACATTCAAAACCCTCAACCCATGTTTCAAAACCAACATCAATACCATATGAACAATACTTTAAAACACATGCTTTTAGCAAATTAGAAATTATGGAAAAGTAACATGTTTGAAATGTCTAAGTTTATGGAAAGAATTCAACCTTTAAGTCCTTGGATGACCTACTTCTTAAAAACCCTAAGTATCTTGATTGAGAGAATTTGAGAGAGTTTTGGGAGTCTTTAATTAAGTTATGAATGAGAAATAATTCCTTTGAGTGCTTTATCAATGTGGAATTTTAATTGGGTAAGAATAAAATTATCCAAAGTGCCCTCAAATTACAAGTTGAAATCTAATCGTCAGTGACTACGGGTCATTATATGACTCGTAGGGATTAGTTATGACTCATCACCATGAGTCATAGACAAGACAGTATCTAGGGAACACACACATTATTGACCCTATGACTCAACTAATACGATTCATAATGGGATTCTACGACTTATAGAGTCCAGTCATTGTCAACACAGAACCCATTTGGGGTATACACTGGACATCCTATGATTTGCACACAACGACTCATAAAAAGTCCTTAATGAGTCATAGTGAGCTACTCATACTCATAACACAACTTAGCTACACATAAATTTTTTAGGCTACGATTTGAGTCCAACAACTCGTCAAGACTCCCTACGACTCATAAGGTGAGTCGTAGTCTGTACAATGAAGATAAAATTTTAGAAATTTCCAGGGATCAACACCTGGGATGTTTCACTAGCGGTATCATAAGTAGCAAAAATTTCTTTATCCACACAAACATGTCTAGTGGATCATGAATCAAACCATTGTTCATTTGGATATCCAACTAGATTTCTCTCAGTGATCATAACACACAGATTTTTAGTCTCTTCCGTTGTTTCCAACATGTTTATCTGATCTCTTTTCTCGTTCTTATTTAGAACTTCACTATTTAGAGCTTTGTGGCCAACATCACTACAATTGTTGCACTTGCCTTTGAATGTTTTCTTGTTCTGCTCTTTCTCTTGTTCAAAAAACTTCTTCATCATCTTATTATTTATTTGGAGCATCATCCTTAACAGGATTTGCAACTATCATTGATGATTTTTCATTCAACTCATTATCCTCTTCTATCTTGAGATGACTCACAAGATCTTTTAAGCCACACAATTGATTTTCAGTCATTTTTTTTTAAATACGAGGATCTATACTTGTGAACATTTGCATTTCAAGTTTGGTCAGTCAAAAATGACATCATTTGCTGCTATTATTTGAAGTTCACACCAAAAATTATTTTGATTTCTCTGTCGTTTTCATTGCTAAAGCAATATCTGAATGACTTAATGATGCAACATTGGTTTCCATTGGGACAATATCATTCACAACAGAATTACTTTGTTGTTCAATTTCATTCGTCATTTTTTTTTGTCAAACTTTGACATATACTTTAGTATTTCAGAATACTAACAATAAAGACTAATCTTTATCTAACTTGTTTCTAGTCAATAATGAAGTTTCTCTATCTTCAAATCATCAACCGAATGAACTTTGAAATCTGACCAAGTTTTTATGACTTCAAATTAGAACCAAATTCAAACAGAATGAAAATTCATAGGTTTTAAACTCCAGAAACAAATAAAGAGAGCTAACTGAATTGTTGAAGTTTTTACATTCTTTGAACTGAATTTCATTTCTCGGTGAAGTTGTTATATTCTTCTAATCGAGGGAGTAGAATTCAAAAGATTTTAGTCTCCACAAAATCAGACTAAATATAGATTAACCAATTACTTGATTTATAAATGGTGATAACAAAACATTTCTTTCACCAAACAAGCAAAAAATAAATATTTTTTATAATTTCCTTAAGATTGTTGTTCTTCTTGGGTTTAATAAATCTGTATTTTTCAATAAAAATTTCAAACACATGTTCAAATAATCATATGAACAATCAAATGAATTTTAGTATATACGATTTTGAACTTTTAACATAAGTTCAACCCAACTTATGAACATCAACAAAATGAAGTTCAAACTATTTTATGAAAAATAGCTAAGTCAAATGTTAAGAACTTCAACACAAGTTCAACCAACTTATGAACTATAAAAATAAAGTTTCAAGAACTCCAACCACAAATTCAAACAATTGAAGAACTACAATATGAAGTTCAAACTATTTTTGGGAAAAATAGTAAAACCATCTGTAAGAAAAAGAGACGAAACAGAAAGATTCAAGACCACCGAATTCATGGTGTGTCCTTAAGGAAATTGTTCTCCTTAAGTACACGAGGTTATGTAATATATCCTCTAAGGATAAAATGAATCAATTCGACAGAATAGCAGTACCTCAAATTTGTCGAACTACAAACGCACTCAACGGTAGAAAATCACACTTGAGTTTTTTCAAGAAAGAGGAGTATTTTTTTCTTCAAAATTTCATGTCTATACCCGAGCAAAAATTCAGGTATTTAAAGCCATCAAGGTGTTGATTCATAAAGAGAATCAATGGTTCAGAAAGGTGCACCTGATACGATTCTCTCCATGAAGACTCAAATCTAAACGCGAGAAAGTAAGATAGAGGGATACAATATCAAAGATAGAAATATAGGCACAAATATGATAATAAAAGGACAATCAAAGGGTGAATCAAATCCAAAAACCTCCCTTAAAGATTATCAAATAGCACCTAACTCTTACGTAACCGTAAAAAGGATTGAATCTCCCTTACAACTGACGTTTCTAATCAAAGATCAACATTAACTTTTTCAAGCTCTCAAAACACTCTCAATGGTGGTTCATAAATTCATCATTATCAATCAACCAAAACTAACACAATAAGCCTAACTACCAAGTATTTATAGTTTGGCTAAATATTACATAACCAGGGCCCAAAAGTGACCCAAATGCAAGAAAAGGCCCACTAGGGGCTGTTTTGACCTGCTCTTGAAATATTAGAGCGGATCAAAAGCAAATCCAAAGTGCCTTGGGCAAATGACCATTCCAAGGGGCTTTCGAGCCCCGTTTTGCACTCCTTCAACCTCGTCCAAGTCCTTTGACCCTCTTTAATGGTAATCTTCATTCATGTGGCATATTTTAATAGAACTAAGGATTCATCAAGTACCTCGAGCATCATACGTATCTCATCCTAAGATTCGGAGGCAATTTGGCCTGTATTATCCTCCCTTCTTGAAAATAATCCGACCTTGAATCCAAATCTTGAAAAACTAAAAGAAGGACAAAAAATGCAACATCCTTATGACATAAGATTTAGGGTTTGCACAAATAATCATAGCATCATTCCAAAGTTGTACACACTTAAGATATAACCAAGGACCCTTTGTGGTAAACATTAGAAACTTATTGAAAAATGTACAAAGGAGTTGGCTATGGGAACCACCAAGAGATAAGAAAACCACAATGGTCATAATGGCATCACTAAATCTAAAAGGTAAGGCTACCTTCACCTTAGGAGCCATAAGACACAATTGTTTCATCACCTCTTTAAGAGACTATATAAAGAGTGGTTCCTCAATTGGTTTTAAAGTTCATAAGATTCATATAGCATTGTCATTCAAACAAGTGGACCAGCTGACAAGTTCCCTACCTCTACATAAAGCAAATCCAAGACTAGCATGGATATCATCATAAACAAAGAGGTAGTATAGAAAGGAATCAAGTGTAAAAGAATCATCCAAGGTACTATTATCTACAAAAAGGCCATTTGGATCAAAAGATATAGGACATAATGCACATACGTAGGGAATCAAACATTTAAAAACATGTGACTTTTTTCTTTCAAACAACTTCCCTGAAGAAAGGGGTCACCAATTGTAAATAATGCACAAAGATGGGGATCACAAGTATGTATTCCATCCAAAGTGTTTTCAAGAGGAGACTCTCTCCTTGACCTATAAGTAGTGAAACCTTGGTCAATATTGGAAACATATAATGTTGAATTCTCTTGTATCTTTTCATTACTTTTCTTCTTTAATGAATGCTTATAATTTTTTTGGAAATGCCTCTTATGCACAACTTGGATCTATCAAGTGGATTGTAAACTCCCAAGAAAGACTTTTCATAATAGGGAAGGATTCCAACATCCTCATCTAAACTTTGCTTTTTAATTAGACCAAGCATCAAGTTGCGTGTGTAGAAATAACCACCTTCAAATTTGTCACTGGGGTCAAATGGATAGAGTGGCCATAGACATGGGTCTAGACAACACTTCTTTTCCTCAAACACATTACCCAAATCTAAAGATATACTCTCCACACTATCATAAGAATCATTGAAATCAAATGAAGAGTAGAGAAAGGTATCATTCAAGTTAAATTCAACCAATATGCCTCATGTATATGCCCACTATTAGATTCAAGATCATCACCATGAGTATTCTCAACAATAGGAGCACACAAAGTATAAGAATAAACGGTTTTCAAATAATTGATACTTTTTATTTCAAGGGAAGAATCCTCAAGTAGACACATACTGCCACTAATATCAAAGGAATTATTACTCAAGTCATCACAATAATCAAGCAATTCATCCTCATAATTATCAAACAAGGATGGGGTATCATACAAAGGATTACAACCATAAGCATTTTCATAGGAACAATCACTAATTGTGTTTCTTAAATATTCAAGAAAATCAAAACCCAATTGATCTTTCCTTTTCGAAACCTCACATTCCTTTCTCTTAAGCGTACTCTCGTCTTCAAGGAAGAGAATTTCATCTTTAGGATGAAAGTAGTCACACCATAGTGGGTTGTCATATAGGTTATAACCCTGAAGATGAGCTACACCATCAACATTATTTACACCACTAGGTTCACTAAGAGTGATTGTACTATCTTTGAACACGATATTGTACTTAAAGATAGAAGTATCAATCTATCAAGGAGGATTATAACTTGTAAGTTAACTCTCAATAACACAACTATCAAGTTTCGAAGAAGTCTCAAACACATAATCATCCCTATAAGCAAGACAAACAATAGGATATTCACTAAAAGACATGCTCATAGCGTCACTCTTATTTACTTGACAAATATTTTCAATATGATAAATCACTTGAGGTTCATTAATCACATCACAATCATCATCAAGTGGTGTACTAGTTTCACCCAAAATTTGGTCAATACAATTTTCACAAGACAATGTACCATCATTCATCACATTGGCTTCAACACTAGGTGGACTCAAATTGATCTTACTAGAAGAGTCAATGAGGTTATCAATAGGATCAAATAGTGTTTACACATTCTCAATGGGTACATCATCAACAAGAGTCAAATAATCATGAGACTCATAAGTAGATAAGCTACTACGTTACTTACACTTAATGTGCTACTAGCCACATAATCACCATTCACATGTACAAATGTGTAAGAGTTAGCTATTTTACTTTGAAGTTCTTGAAAATATTCTTCTTTTCCTTGGTGTGAAGGTCCTTCATAAGCCTTGAAAGCATCTAAGGTTTCCCTTGCTAAATATTCAAAGGGAATCTTCACTTTTGGTTCTTGTTCTCCTCCGTTTGTCATGGTGGTACCTATACACATGTTATTTTTAAAAGAAGGACAAATAATTCTAGCTCGATTAAGTGTAAAACCCCTTACTTCAGTCCTCACAACCTCTCTTTTTCCTCTCTTAGGTTGCTACCTTGCACTCCCTTACTCCTTTCAAATTTTTGACTCTCAATTTCTTTAGGCTTGGAGTAAGTGGCTACATCTCTTTGAGATTTAGGATGAACATATGGAAAGAGATCATTTCCCCTTTGGTCCTTAACAATCTTAGTCCAGTTTTGCACATTTGAAACTCTATGCCTGCAAACCAATTGTCTCCCAAGGTTAGATGTCACACCACACCTTTTCATAGTACCCATATCGGGTGAAGGAAATCTTCACTCTCTCAAAAACATATACCCATCCAAGAAGTATGGATAAAGTATAGGCTCTCGAGGTATCCCTAGATGGTCAACCATGGGTGGAATGATGTAGTTTCTATAGAACCAATCATCTGGCCTAAGGATGCATCCTGAAACCCCACAAATGCTTACTTTTTCGGAGTAAATATTTCTTCTTGGATCAACATTATAAAGCTTGGTATACCCCATTGGTACATGGATACCCCTCATGAGTTCTTTCAAGGAACTCCACATATGGCCGGACTTCCTTATGGATTTTCACCACAACGGTGTTGGACTTTGAATATGTTTAAGGGCACACATAGCACTTTCAACATTTGCTTATACTACGATGGTCAATAAGGTGTCAATATTTCTTTGCGATCGGAGTGGATTCTTGTTTGAACGACTAAAAGAAATAAAAACTATTTACGGACTTGAATAAAAAAGTTACAATGAAATAAAAACTAGAAAAGCACAAAAGAAATGGACGATGAACGAATTCAGACTCAAGAACTAATCGATCAACTTAGTAGACGAATTGCTAGTTGATTATTGGTTTAAAAATCAAAATAAGAGATTAGGAATCAAGAAAATAAAACTAAAGAATCAAACCTTGAGAAATGGAGTAATTAAAGTTTGTTTCGGAATTGATTTGTGTTGGGAGGGACTGATCTGCGTTTGGTGACTTGCTCTAGAAGGTGGGGTGCAGGTCCAAGGCAGATTGGACGCAGGTGCCAATGGTTTAGGGTGTTGTAGCACCTTAGGCATAACTCAAGGGCCTTTCAAAAGCAGATCAGCCGCGCCTCTCTCTTAAATTGGCCGAAATGCCCTTTTAATGGTCTTTTGTGTCCTCTTTTGTTGGAATATCCTTTGGAATCTCCTTAGATGCCCAAGTACAAACACTTTTTCACTATTTTTCTTCCTTTTTTTTTGGATCAAACACCCAAATTTGCAGAAAAATTCAACTTGAAGATAATAATTTCTTCAAAAACACACCAAGAACATCAATCTTTCTAACTTTTTCTCCGAAGCTCAAAGTGAGTTGAAATTTTGAACATACTTACTTTTCAATGTTCTAAACTCATTCCATACGTCATTTTGTCCAAATACTTACCAAAATCTTCATATTTTTAACTCACATTAATTTTCTTCTACCCAAGATTCTAATAAGGATAGAACACTCAAATAAGCTCTGAATTGACTCAAATTTTGTTTATAGACTTATATAGAGTTAGAGAATACAATTCTAACACTAGAAACGGAAGAAAAAATAAAAATCGAAAACTCAAAATTTGACCTAAGATCTAAAAGTGAGTATCAATTTATTTTGTGATTTTTGATTTTGACAACTCTTTTTTGTTTATTTTCAAGGTAACAAATCCATAATTGACTTCGTAGGAACGAAATCAATCTCGGATCTAATACCAAATGATACGAGAGTAATCTAAGATGATGAGAACAAACAAAAATATGAAAGAAATAACTAAATTGAAAAAGGGAAGGTAAAAAGATAAAAAGGACAGATGATGGAAAGATAGACACAAGAGGATAACAAAAGGGCAACCAAAAGGTGTACAAACCCAAAAACCTCCCTTAAAGATTATCAAATAGCACCTAACTCTTACTTGATCTCAAAAAGAATTGGATATCCCTTACAACCAAAATCTCTAATCAAAGATCAACATACGATTTTTCAAGCTCTCAAAACACTCCTAATGGAGGTTCATGAATTCATTATTATCAATCAACCAAAACTAGCGCAATAATCTAGGGAATGTTTTGACCTAAATATTTGGCTAAATATTACATAATTAGGGCCCAAAAGTGATCCAAATGCAAGAAAAGGCCCAATAGGGGATGTTTTGACCTGCTCTTGAAATGCTAGAGCATATCAAAAGCGCATCCAAAGCACCTTGGGTGCATGACCCTTCCAAGGGGCTTTCGAGCCCAGTTTTGCACTCCCTCGACCTCGTCAAAGTACTTTGACCCTCCTTAATGATAATCTTCATCCATGTGACATCTTTTAATAGCACTAAGGATTCATCAATCACATCGATCATCATGCAATTTGGCTTATATCAGCACCCTTTCATAAAGTTGCAACTCTTCAAAAAAGTTACAACCCTTTGGAAAGGTCATAACCATCCAATTCGAAAAGGTGCTTTTTCAAATTGCATCCTTTTTCTTGGTGTCTTTTTATAAAGAAAATACCAATTCATTTTTCATTCACACCTCTTAAAAACCTAACAGTCGAGGTCTCATATCCTTTTTGTTTCTTTCTTCTTTTGATATCAAATCATGATAGTGAAATGAAAATGATCATGATGGTAAATATGAATCTATAAATATAAAACGAAGAAGAATGAATACCACCTAAAAACCATAATATCAGTCTTACAATGTGAAGTGCATTACACATGAATCACGTCAGCAGCACGTCAAAAGTTATCAAAATTTTGATCTTTTTTATTTTTTCATTTTTTCATCTCCATTTGTTTCTTATTGATTTTTACTTTTCCCTATATTTTTATACAGTAATTAATTTCTAATTCCTAATAGATTAAAGTAAAAGTGGTCATTCTCAATGAATTTCACAAAGCTTTTCCCTTCCACTGCTCACAGCTTGCACCATCATTGTCGATTGCCGAGTAACTCAACCTTATATTTTTATATACACTAAATAATTTCTAATTCCCAATTAATTCAAGAAAAATAAATATCATTTAAAATGAATTTCACAAAGTTTTTCCCCTTCCACTGCCCGCTACTTGCACCACCATCGCAAGCCATAGATTCTGTTACACTGGAGATTCCTCTAGCAAAACCTATTTTCCTACATTAAAAGTCTTTATTTTCTAAGATAATATGAAACTTCTGAGCAACATCACTGCTTGAGAGTACGAAATAAAGAAAATTAGGTGGATATCAAGGGAGATTTTGCTACTTATTATTTGAGTGTTTGTATCAGGTGAGAAATTGATACAGAGGTGTACTTTGTGTGTGGTGTGGGGTACAAAGAAGGAAAAACAAGATGTGTGGGTTGGGGGTGGGGGGTTAAAGAAGGAGAAAGAAGGTGGAGAATTTGAAAAAGGAGATAGGGCCAAAAATGGTGGTTGAAAATTCTTTTTTTTTGTTTCATTGTTATACCAAGTGAAGAAAGTTAGTTGTAACCCTGGTCATTTTTGCTTTATTGAGTTCAGTGTTTTAATGATGAACATCTTGAATGATTTCCTAATATGTCATGACAAGTTACTCTTCCGAGTTTTCCTAATTGGTAAATTGAGAAATTTGTGTATTTGGATACACTGTTGCCCTGAAAGTATATCGAAATAATTGTTATTCATTTTGATTGTCATTATAGAATGGAAATGGACTGAGTTTTATCAAGTGCCCCGATATCAAAGGGGGAAGTTGGAGGAGATGAGGCAACTTATGCTGCGGCCCGAGTATCCTCCAATTCAGTATAAACTCAGTTGTTATATTGAATTGGAGGATACCTAGGCCGCAGTATAAGTTGCCTCATCTCCTCCGACTTCCTCCTTTGATATTAGGGCACTTGATAAAGTTCAGTCCATGAATGTCAATCAAAATGAATAACAAATACTTTGATATACTTTTAGAGCAACAGCGTATCCAAATACACAAATTTCTCAATTTACTAATTAGGAAAACTCTGAAGAGTAACTTGTCATGACATGTTAGGAAATCATACAGAATGCTCATCATTGAAATACTGAACTCAATAGAGCAAAAATGACTAGGGCTACAGCTAACTTACTTTACTTTGTATCTAATAATTTTTTTCTAACTTCTATGTGTTAAACACTTGTAATTTGACTATTCCAATGAATATTTTTTTCTACCTCTCATTATTATATGTATCAAATAACTCTTATAATTTACCCTTCTTACATTGTGTTCTCTCTTTTAGTTCAATTAAATATGAGGATTTATGTGTGTTTAAAGATTAAAATGCATACATCATCATAAATCATACAATTTAAAAAATACCCTATTAAGTAGATTTTCAAGATTGAGATAACTTAATTATGAAATTCTCCTTCATAAAAAAGCTACATTTCTGACAATGCGATATAAAGAAATGAATAATAAGCTTATTGTATATAACAACTATACAAGAATCTATATGTGAGCATTATTTTGCGTCATATGTGTCATAATTGGCTAGAATAATGTAAATTGATAAATATTCCTATATATATAAACAACTTAAATTACGCTCTTATGATATCACTATAAGAAATAGATATCACAAATATCTTTAGAAGTGAACTCTCACACTTCAGGATTCTGTAAAATGTCTTTTTTCTTCAAGTCATTCTTAAATTATTAAATTTGACGGTAAATATATGTTGCTATATTTTTTCTAAAGGTGAGAAAAATTATATTTTAATGAAAAAAGAATGGCATAACTCGAATCAGTTAAACTTACTTTAAAAACATTAATCTCATCATACAAAAATAACATAATTTTTTAGTTCTGCAAATTTCATCATACAATTTACGTAATTTTTTACTTTTGCAACTTTGAATATATAATTTTGTAACCCATAATACACAAGTCATGTGGATCTAATTTTGAAATTATGAAAAATAGAAGGATGAATCTTGCTCAGTTTTTAAATTTTTAAGGATGATTTAAATTAGTCGTATATAACTTACTTATACATCATAACTTTATGGACGTTTATTTATCCCCTATTTTTGTTTGAAGAAGAATATATATCACCTTAAGATTATAGTATTAGTTTTATAATGTAAAGTGCATTACATGTGTCACGCCACTGACACGTCAGCATCACATCAGCACCACGTTAGAACAACATCGGTAACTACATTTTAATTTATTATTTTATTTTCTTATTTCTCTTTGTTTGTTCGTGATTTTTTCTTTTTCTTATATTTTTATATACTATTTAATTCCTAATTTCTTATTAATTCAAGAAAAATAGAGGACATTTGCAATGAATTTAAAAAATAAAAATATTGGAATGAACCCCAAAAAAAATCACAAGTAGAACAAATGATTTATCAAAATCATTGCAATAAAATAAAAATTAAAAAAGCAAAAAATCTAACCAATCATTCTTCTACTGATTATTCATGTTCGATATGCTATAAGTTCCTAGGTCATATCGAAATGAAAGATCCTTAAGAAAGAGGCTGAAGTCATCGATTCCAACACGGTAACACTTCATTTTAATAAAGAAAAAACTTTCTTAAAAAAGAAAGAACGTAAAAAGAAATTCAAAAATTCAAAACCTTGAAATCACAAGTATAGATGATTGACCAACGTCACTGAAATAAAAAAATAACCCCCTCCAAAGAAATTAAATTTAAATTATTTTTTTAAGAAAATCAGAAAAGGGTAGAATGAATCAAAATTTCAAGATCATGAAATCACAAGTACAAATAATTAAATTATCTACATCACCCAAATAAAAAAAAAAATCCAAAAACCTTGACTTTTTAAAGAACATAAGAAAAAATTTAACCAAAAAATTCGATCTTGCCATCAGCTTGACTAAGAATTTAAAATCGAAAAAGTAAACTGGACTTTACTTAAGATGAAGAAAGCGAGCATCGAAAAAAATTCAGAAATCATGAAATCACAAATACAAATGATATAGCAACATTCAACATCACTCGAATAAAAAAAATGAAACCCCCAAAAAATTTAAGAAATAAAAATTTTCTCACATCTATGACAGCATTCTTCAATAATGGTGACATCTTTGCATAGCTTGTTACAAATTCCACATGTCAAAACACTTTTGATACTTGCTTGCCTTCTTATTTTCTTGTTTCTTTTTTATTTTTTCTTTTAAGATTGTGTACGGAGCAAATTACGTGTAACTCAATTATTTTATACATATATTGAATAATTCTATGTAAAGACACATTCAAAATTTGAAGTTTAAATTCTTAGAGATCTCTAAATTTTAATAAGCGAGTCATGAGATGATTACTATTAAAATTACCTTGCTAACAACGTGAGCCGTGAAGTAATAAATAAATAAAAATAACAAAATTATTGTGTGTATCAACCAATCCCAATTTTTCATCTCAGCACTACTTTTTGTTGTACATATCCTAATTGAAAAATTATTTCTAAAGTATATACACAACTTAAATTATACCCCAGGATGCACACAAATAATAAACATCACAAATAATTTTGAGAGTGAACAGTTCTTACGGTTCAACACATGAAATTTCAAAACTTCCCCAAGTATTATTCCTTTTGAGTCCACCAAAAATTGTTAAATCTCCTAGTAAATTTGTACTACTTTTTATCACCAATAAAAAGGATAATGTCATGATATTAAAGGGCGTGCACAACTCGGATCAATTAACACACACGTCATGTGGTTCTTGGTTTTGGAGCTATGAAAATAGAAGGATGAACATTGCAAATTTTCAAAAACTTTAAGGATGATTTGGATTATTGGAATATAAATTACTTATAAATTATAATTTTAAGGACATTTACTTACCCCATATTTTGGTTTGAAGAAGAATATGTATAACCTTAAAATTATAGTATCAATTCATAATGTGAAGTGCATTATATATGAATCACGTCACTGACACGTCAGCATCATATTAGCACCACGTCAGAACAAAATCAAGAACTATCTAAATTTTAATGTACTTTTTTATTTTTCTCGTTGATCTTTGTTTTTATTCATGATTTCTCCTATTTCTTATATTTTTATACACTAATTAATTCCTAATTCCCTATTAATTCAAGAAAAATAGAGGTAATTTGCAATAAATTTTACAAAGCTTTTTTCATTTCACTACTCACCGTTTGCGCCGTTGTTATTGATTGTCGGTGTAACTCATCCTTATATTTTTATATATTAATTAATTCTTAATTCCTAATCAATTCATGAAAAAATGCGATCATTTGCCACAAATTTCACTACTTGTTGCTTGCACCACCCAATGTCGGGCATCAATTTTAATATATTGGCGATCATCCGACATAACTTCATTTTCCTACATTGTGTTTTTGTGTTTGATATGAAATTGATAAATAAATATACTTTGTGTATAGTGTGGGGTTCGGAGAAGGAGAGTGTGTGGGGGAGGGGGGAGGGTTGAGGGTTGAAGAAAAAGAAAGAGGGTGGGGGGTTTGAGGAGATAGAGCCAAGGTAGGTGCTGGCTGAAAAGCGTGGGACGGGGAGAGAGGGAGTGGGGGGGGGGGGGGGGGGGGGTATACTATACAAATCAATATAGGCCCATCTTTTTCAAAAATATTCCTTATTTTTGGCCACATCAGCATTTTGAGGTAGTATTTTTTTCTTCTTCAAATAAAAATAGGGGGTAAATAATCACACACAAGATTGCAATGTTAAAGTATTTTAGTGAATAAGTTAAAAATAAATTTTATATGTTTTTTTCTACCTTTGTGTTAAACTTGCTTGTAACTTGACTATTGCAATAAATATTTTAGCAACCTCTCAGTATTATATGTATGAAAAAGTATTCTCATGCGATTTACCTTCTTACATATTGTTTACTTTTATAATTCAATTAAGTTCAAGAATTTATGTGTGGTTAAAGATGAAAATTCATATGCATCTTCGACTGTTACAATTGATAAAATATACTTTAGGTAGCTTTTTTCAAGATTGAGATAATCAAATTTGAAATAAATATTTTTTAGATTATCTTTTTCACAATGTGAAATAAAGAAATGAATAATAGACTTATGGCGTATATCAAGAAAATATAAATTTGCATGTGAGCATTATTGTGCATCATATGTGTCATGATTGGCTAAAATAATATAAAATGATAAAACATCCCTAAAATATATAGACGACTTAAATTACAATCTTAAGAAATCTCTATAAACAATAAATATCGTAAATATCTTTAGAAGTGAACTCTCACACTTCAGTCATGTAACATATCAAAGCTTCCGCTAAACATTCTCCTTCTTTAACTCAATCCAAAATTACTAAATTTGACAGTAAAAATGTGATACCTACCTCTTTAAATACCGCCAGCGAAATAAATTAAATTTTGATGGTAAAAGGGTGCCACAACTCAGATCAATTAAATGTACTTTTGAAAACGTAAATCTCATTGTGCAAATCACGTGATTTTTTTATTTCGTAAATCTTTATTTGTTATGATTTATAAAATTTAATTTTAAATACTCCAAGTTTTTTCCTTTTTCCTTTATACTACCTTAGAAGATTTTAAATTAAACCTCTCATACTTCAATTAACGATTGTAAACATATAACATAATGATTAAATGCTAGTTTGAAAAGTTACAATTGGTCTTCTCGCCGGAGACAAATCACCTATGGTAAGCATGACTCAGAATCACTAGTCATTGGAAATCGCCACTTAACAGGATAAATTTCTTAGTTCCGTAGCATAAAAACTTTTTAGTGATGTAGAGATAACCAACTCTAGTCGTTTTTTAGATGATTTAGAATTGTTCTTTCAACACCAATAATGGCGTTTATATAGACAAAGTTAGAACTTAGGGTTAGATTAACTAATGGGCCCGACTCATTTAGCTAGCATTCCTTTTGAGTGTACTAGGCCCAAATGATATTTGTTTTACAACAACAAAGCTAATGTCATATAACTTTAAAAATCACGAGACTTGCACGTAAAATTTTAGATTTTTTTCACTAATTATCATTATATTCTTCTTTAAATCAACCTCAAATTTCTTTAAATAACAGTTGGATCATCTCACCCTTTTTTTTTTGATCAAAATGAACAGATTTTATTGCCTTCAAATATGCTTTCAGGTGAACACGAAGCTCATTGTGCAAGTCACTTGTTTTGTTTTTGCCCACCAGTACAATTGACTTTCTACACCTAAACTTCTTCTTCAAGAAGAAATAGTATGTAGGAATACTATCTATATTTGATGTATGTATATGTACAAAATTTATTTTTGACGGTTTGGGCCTATATGTTGACTTGTTTTTTTAACCCAATATTGAAAGAATTTTTTTTCTTGCACCGGCCCATCTTGTAGGCCCAATTTGATCGGCAGACTTCAAAGTTTCATTTTGGAAGAGAAAATTGAGGTCTCAGATCCTTTTTATTTCTTTCTTCCTTTAATATCAAATTGTGATAGTGAAAAGAAGATGATGAGATGATGGTGATTGTGATTTTGCATATAAAATGAAGAGGAATAGGTAACACCTTGTAATACCCTATATTTTTCCTATCTTAAATTCGTTCCTAGAATGTTAAGGGATAGCTTCCAAAATAAATA